>NC_048279.1:33790687-34048187 GCF_009762535.1 Notolabrus celidotus
CTCTCTTGAAGCCTTCTTTTCAACTCCTCCTTTTCTTTTTGGAGTTGATCAGCCCTCAGTTGTTCAGCCTGTAGCTCGTTGTTTTTAGATGCAACAAGAATTTTGAGCTCTTGCATCTCGCTGCTATTAATAATTTCTCCTAATTCTCTGCTCAAACACTCTTCCTGCAGGGCATTCACCTCCTGGTTTTTAGCCTCTAGCTGGTTTTTCAGGGAATCAACATGATCTCTGAGCTCTTGGTTCTCCTTGATATGATCCCTTTCCCTTTGTACTCTGGTGAAGCACTCTTTCTCCAGGGCCTCCACCTGCTTTGCCACAGGTCGCCCTGGTACAGCAGCTGAGTTGTCCATCTTCTCCTCCTTTGGGGCTTCTGTCTCAGCTCTCAGGGTAGCTGGTGTCTGAGTGAAACTCTGGCTGGGTTGGCTGTTTTCCATTATGATTCTTAGTGGACTCAGTGTCTGGAATGTAGACTAGCTTGAAGTAAAGACTGTGCACTCTTAATAAAGGGGGGAGCAAATAAAGTATATCTTGTATCTTCTCTTTCTGGTTTAAAGCTTTGTCAATTGTGACCTCATAGTCAGGTATATGACATCATAGTGCCTTTGATGTCTATTCACTGCCTAGCAACTATCTGAACAAAATGGCCGCCGCAGCACAAACATAAGGCCCAACCACAAACCTTATAGTACATGGATGTGGTCTTTGTAACGTCACCCATTTGTTTCTGAAGAAGCTTTGAAGCCTATCATCTGCAGTTACCATATTGGAAATGGTAACATTTGATAATAATGGCGTGTATCCAGAATGCACAGGAATCTGAATACAGGGATCTGACAAAAGCCTTCAGTGACTGGAGTCACAAAAACTGCCTCCTACTGAACTCCTCAAAGACAAAGGAAATGATGGTAAATTTCTGAAGATCCAGGCTCTGCTATCAGCTAGTTAACATTCAAGGGGTGGACATCGAGGTGGTGCCAACCTACAAATATCTAGGTGTACACCTGGACAACAAGTTGGACTGGTCCCTTAACACAGGGTGCATCTCAAAGCTCTAGACTGCAGTCTCCTCGCTCCTCGTTCGAACCGGAAGTACTTACTGACGCGCCATTTTAACTTGCGTCCCAAAGCTCTAAACGCTGCTGGAGGAGAGAGGAGAGAGGAGAGAGGAGAGAGGAGAGAGGAGACTGATCCGAGGAGGTATAATCGAGGAAACATGAGAGCAGACTTTGCGGAAGTCTTTTCTCTGACAGACACGCCCCCTTATCAAATATCACTCACAGATTGGATTCTGCAGCGGCTCGGACTTCACCGAAACTTAACATCAGCTGAGTTTAATAACAGAGAAAAGAGGGACCTTAAAACAGTCACTAAGGGTGCCCTGAAACAGATCATAAACATCCGTCGGTTTCTAAACAGTCTGTATGTGATGAGCTGAGATTGAAAAGTGTTTGATGTGAATTTTAAAAACAATATACTGATCGCAAAATCATAAATTCAATATAACAGAGGGTGGATTATGTTATATCTGATTGTTTTTGGCAGATTCACTGTCTAATGAAATAGAGTAATAGTCTAATATCATAGATAGAATATATATCCCTGATCAGTTATTCCTCCTGTTAGTTTCCCCGTTTGTTCTCGTTTTCTTCATGAAGAGAAGTCTGACAGTAAAGTTTGTCTGTTAGTAAAAACACCTTTTTAGATTTCCTGTCAGGTTAATACAGTTTCATATGAGGCTGATCATTAATGAGCACAGGGTTTGAAAAGAGTTGCATGGTTAATTATCAACAATTCATAAGAGAAAAATCACAGAGTCAGTCGAGGTTCAGAGGGACTGAAGTCTCCTGATTTTTTTCTAATAAATTGGTGATACTTAGCAAGAGTGTGCAGGATTTTGACTTTTCAAGCTATTGTTTTGTTGTCCCATTCACATACTTCACGGGATAGTTGGATGTGCGAACACCTGAAGTTGCTGGAGTTGTGTCTCTGGAGGAGAGCGGAGGCTTCAGTGTGTCGGAGGTGCCTCCAAACAGCAGTTTGTTTTGGTTTAATGCTGGTGCTCAAGAGCAACATCCACTGAATCAAAGAGTCACACTTTCTTCCTTTTAACGGCTACACTGCAAAAACTCAAAATCTTACCAAGTGAAGTTGTCTCATTTTCAGTCTTAATGTCTTCTCCCACTTGATTTAAGATAAATTTACTTAACAAGTAACATTTGAGCAAGATAGGGGGACTTGTTTTAAGACGATGCATCTTAAATATCTTAAGGAAAACAATCTTCAAATGATCTTGTTTTGAGTTTTAATTTAGAAGAAACAAAGCTGAGGTCTTATTTGTAGAAGACGAATAATCTTGATTTAAGACAAACACTAAGCTTTAAAACACTGGTAAAATATTGCTTAAAATAAGTTTTCCCTGCTAATTTGAAGACCACAGTTTTCTAAATATTACGTCTTATTTTAAGAAATCTTACTAAGCAAATTTTCTCTTGTTCTATTGGCAGATTTTTTGAAATAAGGGTTTTTTCTTGTTTTTGGAGGGGCATTTTTTTTCCAGTGTATGTGTTTAGTTGCTGTTGAAATGAGTTAATTATTGTGCCTGTTTTTTGTAGTGTTTATACTGCCATAAAGAAATGGCATGTTTAAAATAAACAGAAGTAAAGCTGTGTAAATGACTACTTGAAATGAAGATTGAAATGTTTTGTAGTTATTGATGTTAAGCATTCAGCCTAATAAACACTTTAAGTTGGATCAGACATTGGTCATTTATATTGAGTTCATGCAACTTGATTAGTTTAAGACAATTGGTTTCCTCAAACAGTTTAAGTTGAACTAACTTGCCAGGTTTTACAGTGAACACAAATCATTTGAATGCAAAGACTTATAGTTTTATTTTTTATTTTTTTTATTGACATTTTTAATAATCTATGCTGAATAAAGTTCTTTCAAAATGTCTTTGATGGGATGAAACCGGAGGTTCCCGGAGAAAACCCTTACTGACTCTGATGTTTTTATTTGTGGCGCCTGTGACGAGTCGCACCTTCTGCTTCAGCCTCTCAAATTGTTCCAGGTCTTGATGGTCTCTCTCTTGAAGCAAACAACATGAAAAAGTGAAAATTTCACGTTTGAAGCAAACAACATGAAAAAATGAAAATTTCATGTCTGACGTGAAAAAACATGTAAAAGTGAAAATTTCGCTTCTGAAGTGAAAAAACATGAAAAAGTGAAAATTTCATGTTTGAAGCAAAAAAAAACATGTAAAAGTGAAAATTTCACTCTGACTTGAAACAGGAAACGTAGGGAGCAGATAGTGGGGCAAACAGTCGAGGATGGGAGGTGAACCAGTGACCTCTGTGATGAGGACTGTAGCTTCTGTATATGGGGGCATGCTAAGACCGCTAAGCCACTGGCACCCCTGCTAAAATATTCTTGGTGCAAAAGAAAGATGAAATGATACGAGAGGTTCCTGGCCACAAAGATGTAAAATTTCTTCTCTGGTCTTTGTAGACGATGTTAATGTCTTCAGCACTGATTTCCTCCTTGTTTTTAGTAATTTCTCTGATCTCCTCGTCGTCTCCAGCCGGCTACTCTCTTTCACACAGATTTCAAATACTTCTAAAGACCCTCCTGACTCTCTTTACCCTGATACCAAATCTACTGCTGATGTGGTTCAAGTTCTTTGGGTCCGTTTGGTCTGTTTAAGGACTTCATTAATCTACCAGCTGCCTTGTGTTTATGTCTTTGCAAAGTGTGTTAGCATATCTCATGTTTCACACTTTGTTGTTATGTGTGTGAATAAGGACCGGGAAATAAGCCAGCTGTGGAAGTGCGTATAGAGTTCCTGTGTTTATAATGCATGTATAAGGAGGTAAAAGTCCAAACAAAGATTAGCATGTGGAGTAAGGATTGTTTACATCCTGTCAACGCAGTGCTGATTTTCACATGCAGCTCTTCCCATTAGTGCAGAAGTTACATGAACTGTGAGTGATATTCCAGAAAGTTTCCATGCCGGGGGAATGAGTAAGTGTGTTAATGTGGTACCATATTATATAACCTCCACAAAGTGAAAGAGTTGTGGTGTTTGTGCAGTGGTTTGGTGCCACAGTTCTTTCTTTATGAGCATTTCATCTTACTTAACAGCCATCTTGGGTTTGAGATGAAAGGAGACCTGTTTACACTCCATAAAAGATCCAGAATCCACTAAAGGGCCTGTGCAATTACATTTTCTAATTCTTAGTTTGCTCCCTATTTTTTTTCCTCTCTATTCTTTGTATGAGAAGAGTCGACTGCTGTTTTGATGAAGGAGAAGCTGCACAGTGTGACAATTGATGGGCTGATGAGACATGGACTCACATGGACTATTTTGCACTAAGACATTTAAAGCAGATTCCTTAAGTCCAGGACGTTGGGAGTTTGGGCTTCCATGGATCCATCTTGGTTCTCCAGCACATCCCACTCCATTGGATTCAGATCTGGGGAATTTGTAGTCCAAGTCAACACTGTCAGGTTCCTCCAGGCCAACTTCTTCCATCGCTCAGTTGCCCAGTTGTGATGGTCTTATGACCACTGTAGGCACTTTTGTTGGTGCACAGGGGTCAGCATGGGCACCGCGACCAGTCTATCACTTCACATCCCCATGTGCAACAAACTGTGATGCACTGGACACCTTTCTATCAGAACCAGCATCCACTTTGTCAGCAGTCTGGGCTGCAGTAGCACTTATGCCAGACCCAACAACTCCCTATGAGCATCAATGATCCCTGGTTGCCTATGACCCTGTTCCTAGTTCCTTCCTTGGTCCACTTTAGGTAGACACTGCAGACCGGGGACACCCCATAAGATCTGCAGTCTTGGAGGTTCTCCGACCCGGTCATCTAGCCATTGCAGTATGGCCTTCGTCAAAGTCGCTCACATTCTTGTGTTCGCCCATTTTTCTTCTGTTCTCTTCATCTGCCAGAAGCAAAAAACATGAAAAAGTGAAAATTTCATGTCTGACGTGAAAAAACATGAAAAAGTTAAAATTTCACGTTTGAAGCAAAAAAACATGAAAAGTGAAAATTTCATGTCTGACGTGAAAAAACACGAAAAAGTGAAAATTTCATGTCTGACGTGAAAAAACATGAAAAAGTGAAAATTTCATGTCTGACGTGAAAAAACACGAAAAAGTGAAAATTTCATGTCTGACGTGAAAAAACATGAAAAAGTGAAAATTTCACGTTTGAAGCAAAAAAAAACATGAAAAAGTGAAAATTTCACTTCTGAAGCAAAAAAATGAAAAAGTGAAAAAATTTGCTTCTGACGTGAAAAAAACATGAAAAAGTGAAAATTTCACGTTTGAAGCAAAAAAACATGAAAAAGTGAAAATTTTACGTTTGAAGCAAAAAAAATGAAAAAGTGAAAATTTCAAGTTCGAAGTGAAAAACATGAAAAAGTGAAAAATTTGCTTCTGACGTGAAAAAACATGAAAAGGTGAAAATTTCATTTCTGAAGCAAAAAACATGAAAAAGTGAAAAATTTGCTTCTGACGTGAAAAAACATGAAAAGGTGAAAATTTCACTTCTGAAGCAAAAAACATGAACAAGTGAAAATTTCACGTTTGAAGCAAAAAAACATGAAAAGTGAAAATTTCATGTCTGACGTGAAAAGACATGAAAAAGAAAAAATTTCATGTCTGATGTGAAAAAACATGAAAAAGTGAAAATTTCACGTTTGAAGCAAAAAAACATGAAAAAGTGAAATTTTCACTTCTGAAGTAAAAAAATGAAAAAGTGAAAAATTTGCTTCTGACGTGAAAAAACATGAAAAAGTGAAAATTTCACGTTTGAAGCAAAAAACATGAAAAAGTGAAAATTTTACGTTTGAAGCAAAAAAAAATGAAAAAGTGAAAATTTCAAGTTCGAAGTGAAAAACATGAAAAAGTGAAAATTTCGCCTCTGACATGAAAAATCATGAAAAAGGGAAAATTTCACATTTGAAGCAAATAGAGGTCAGATGGAGTCTTGCACAGTCCTGGACTCAACGTGATGACAGTGAACCTATCACACATCAAGTCAAGTGGCACCCAAGTAGGATCAGCTCTTGGGGGCAGAGTGTGGACATCTACATCAAGCCTTTTAAGAGAGACAGGCAAAAGGTCTTCAAACAGCTCCTAAATCAGACAGAAGGCTCAGGATATATCTGATTCTGATATATTCTGACTCTGAACCTTCATATAGAGGAAAAGACAAGGTCCTTAGTTCCAAGCAGACAACAATAGAGAGACAACAATACTCTTTGCTCCACAAAACTACATGTTTCTTGGTCTGCATTTCAGGATCATCGGGTGCTTTCAGGTTTTGCCCCCAAACATCAAACGCCCTGGTTTATTTTCTTTCACAGTACAGTTTATTCACCCAGATGATCAGCTGAGTTGGGGACCTCCTATGTTCTATAATTGGATGTTTTTCTCTCTTGGGCACTTCTGTCTGATTGCCAATTCTCTCTGGCTCAGCTTCAGTCATTTCAGGGGTTAGTGGTTTGGCAGGAATCCACCAGCGGTCACCACAAAGCTGAGTAACACTAAGAGACAGCAGAGATCCTGCTGGACTACAAGGTAAAAGAGGGGAAAGAGGTCCTTGAATGAAATGCCACCTACCTTCAGCATTTCTTTTCAGCCTCTATACCTTGGCCAGAGACATTTCAGCAGCCAGTAAAGCTCTCTGGCTCAAAGACACAGTCTGAACCCGGCTGAACTCTCCAGACAATGAGAGCCTGTCTGAGGTTTTAATAGAGCAGCAGAGGACGCTAAACAAGTTCAGAAACATTTCACTCTCTCATAAACGAGTCCTGCTCTCTCAATTTCCTGTTCTACTATTTATTCCTCCTTTGATTTGATGTTTGGATCTGGAAGTGTTAGAAAAGCTTTTTATTTAACTGCACTTTCTGGGTTTTCTCTCATGCCTCATCTGCAATAACTCATGCTTATAAAACCTGAGAAATCTCCTTCAGTGTTATATAATTCATAAACATTATATAACATTAAATAACTAACTTCTACTTTCTTCTCTGATCTGATCCGAGCTTTTGAGAACTGATATTAGTTCTCAGCTTCCACTAGATCAAGTTTGTGCACATATATGCACAGGGCAACATATGCACATGTGAGTGTATGTGTTTGCATATGATGTGCAAACCTGCATACGCTGTGTTACTACAGTTCTCAGGAGGAAAGCAAAGTGTTTCGAGGTGATGGTTTCATTCGTTTTCTTGCAGCATGAGCTCAAATTTGAAAATGTACCTTTAAATTTGCATTCAATCAGAGTGAATAAAGCATAATCTCTTCAACAAACTGCAAATCTGCCATTGAGGGAGCAATCAAATGTGCCTTTAGCATTTCTAGTTTTCAATCCACCTTATAGTTTTCTTTGAAACATGTCATCTGTCTCTGCACAACATAGAAATGTGCACAAGGCACTGACTAAGCTACTGGTACATTACTGATTAGAACATTAAGATAGTGTTTTGGAGCCAGAGGTGGACACATGTGGAGGAGAGTCTGGACCAGATTAATATAATTTTCATACTGGCATTCCGTCAAACCACAAGGCTTTGCTAACTTATCTAAGCCAATAAACTCAAGACTGACCTTTGAAACTGTTGCTTCTTCTTACTTTGCTCCCCTGTTCTCTATCATCACAGTTTAAGTCTTTTATAATTGTGAATAAATCTCTGTTTCCTGTGTCAGAATGTCCTCCTCTGGGTCTGGAGTCACTGAGGGTCAAAGACAACCAGCTGAAAGCATCGTCTTATCAACGCAGAGGTTTGGGCCCCCATCGAGGTCGACTCAACATCCAGGTAACAGCACAAGCTAACAAACTGGAATATCAACAAATAGTATCAGTGAGGGGTTTATGTTCTGTTTTCTGTGTTTGCAGTCCGGGATAGAGGATGGAGATATCTACGACGGAGCATGGTGTGCTCGGATCAGAGACACAAACCAGTGGCTGGAGGTGGACGCTCGGCGACTGACTCGCTTCACAGGCGTCATCCTGCAGGGGCGAAACTCCATCTGGAGGTCAGTGATCAGGGTTCAGGGTTCAGGGGTAGTTTCTTTGCACAGTTTGCTTTAAAGTTAGTTCTTAAAGCAGATTTTTCTCTCAACTCTGTTTAACTTCTTAATATGACAGAAGTGTCCAGTACTGTTCTGGAGTCAACACTGTCATCCCAAAGACTTTTGTTGCAAACACAAAAACCCTAGAGTTTATTTTCCTTCACTGGTATAATTTGCAGACACAGATTCATCAAGCTTCCCTCTTTCTCTCTTCTTCTTTGGATACACTCGGATAGACTAAAAGATGAATGATCTTGTGTATGTTTGCATGATCAGAACTAAAGGTGTCTTCTTCACACACAGTTGGGATGTGGTGCACACCTACAAGGTGCAGTTCAGTAACGACTCTCTGGTTTGGAAGCCGAGTATGAACGGGACAGAAGAGGCTGTGAGTAAACTCTGCAGCATTCACCTTTATTGTCATTTTATGCATTTCACTTTTCATTATATTCCATGTGGGTCTAGTATCCAAACCATTTATATCCCTTCCTTTAAAAATCAACTTGTGCATTTGTTGAAGTTTGAGATGATATTGCTGAGTTAACTTCTGTAGTGGAAATAGTTTAGCAGAAGGGAGTCGAGGCTCAGGAGTGTGGTTCATGTGGATTTTTAGGGAAACGTTCTCTATACAAAAACCAGTCCTCAGGTTTTTAAAAGGAACTGAAATTGACAGCAGAGTATTTTTTAAGCCACACTACAATCTGTTCACCTATAAAGGCCATAAAAAACAAAACAGGTCAAACATGAGGGTGTAGAAATAAAAATAAGAATGGCTTTTCTGTGTTAAAACAAAATTCTGTATTTCTTCTCTCTCAATGTTCAAATGTAAAACCGAAGTAATACATGGCTCTATTTCATTGTACCTCCATAGTTATGGCAACAGTTCTGTATGATTTGGTGAAGAATTGAAACTCCTCTGATCTCTAGTTACCCTGTTTGCCTAAATCTGGTTTGGAAACGTGGCCGCCTTGGTTTGCTTTGTGTATTCAGGTGGTTATAAGGTGTGTGTGCCACAGCCACATGTGACCAAGAGGTGCCAATCATACACAGATTGTTATTCCATCATGCACCAGACTGGTTTAAGTTCTGTATGAAGACCTAAATCTTTTCAAGAGTCTTCTGTAGTTAGCAGCAAAATAGAAAGGAGACAAATACATCCACATGAACTCTTAAGATGATTTGCGTTAACTTTAAAGTAATCTTAGAGCCAATCTTTGGTATCAAATAACAATAAAACATGTTCAGCAAGACTTAAGATTCCTTACATGTCACTGTCTGGTCTCGTGCTGCAGGTATTTGAAGGAAACCAGGATGCAGAGACTCCTGTCCTCGCCCTTTTTAACACTTCCACAGTGGCCCGTTACATCCGGATCAACCCACAGACCTGGTACGAGAACGGCACCATGGGTTCGATCTGCCTGAGAGCCGAGGTGCTGGGCTGCACTGTTCCAGGTACTGCAAATACTCTGTAGATTTTGTGATGTACCTTTTAGTCACTTAAACATGCACCTTTCTTATTTTACAGATCCAAATAATATCTACCCGTGGCAGACAGAGACGCCAGGATCCAGAGACAAACTGGACTTCAGACACCACAACTACAAGGAGATGAAGAAGGTGAGACTGTTCCCATTTCCTAGATAAGAGCATAGATTTTAAAGGCAATGCTCTGTTTCTTATACTAACATCTCTATCCATGGTCTTTTGACTCCCCAAATTATAACTAGTAATAAAAATCACCTCTGAAGCTCCCACGGTGTGTGTGGTCTGCCCTAAAGCTAATATTATGAGAGGTTTCACTCCCTCATGCCAGTGTCCTCACTCAGCTGCCACTAACTGCGGTCTGTTTAGAGACGCCTTGCTGCATCTAGTGGTCAGAAAACTGCATACAGAAACAAACATAGATCCACATTCCACATGTGGAAATACATTCAGTAATGTGCAGTTCATACTGATGAGATAAAAGTGCAAGTTTATGAGGGACTAATGTTTATCTGGGGATTTATGAGACACAACACCGTCTATAAATTCTCTGTAATCACCTGTCCCAATGCAGGCTCATAAAATGCCTTGTACTGAATTTTAGGCATGCCATTGCTTGTATCTGTTTTCTTTTTTATTTAGATTTACATATCCAGGAAGTCCCTTCAGAAAGAAACCTTAAATCATATGGGACTCATGAAAAAGATAACACACTTATAGTTGTTTATATACAACAAAACAGACCCCAAAAAGAAGACTACACCCAGTTTACACAAGGTAGTTGTGTTGAAAATTCTCTTTCTTAAGGTGAGGCTACCTATGATTGATAAATTACTACAACTGGGACTTGTCAGCCAGGGTAGAAGCGTAGTAATGTGCATCCACACTGCAATCCCAGAATGAGCAATATTGGCACCAACAACAAGATGGCTGCAGCCAAAACACCAAGCCTGGTGCCTACAAACTATTTGGTGACTTCATGGTGTTAACATCCACTTTTTATGAACAGTCTGTGGTTGTCTGATTACAAACAACTGAGATGCTGAGTGCCAAACTCATGGCTACTTAGCAAAAGTCCACTAACCAATGGGTTCATCCTCACTTGTCATATTTGTTGTCTTTGTTTATCAGCTGATGAAGTCGGTGCACGAGGCCTGTCCTGATATCACCCGTATCTACAGCATCGGGAAGAGTTACACGGGGCTGAAGCTCTACGTCATGGAGATCTCTGACAACCCTGGAAAACATGAACTGGGTGAGACACACTGGAAACACATGGCAATGCATCAACTCCAGAAATCTAGTCCACCAGACCTGAAATGGAAAATCCAAAAGTTAGATCACTTGTGGTTTATTTCTAAATGTAGGTTCACAGTTGTGATCTTAAATTGAATTGACCTTGAATCATTGACTCTAATGAGACACAGACACTGCTGTGTGATCACACCGTTATTAAAGGAGACTTCCACAGAACCTTCAATGTGTCCAAGCCCTCCAAACCTACACACAGTCCTTCAGTGTGTGACACATAAACTCATACAGACCAGAGAACCGCTGGGTTTGCTCTGAGGTGGTGAACAAATGTTTTCTTTGGCCTCCTCGACTCGTCTCACATTGACAGGTTTTCCCGCCAAAACCAATCGCAGAGAAAGCAGCACAGAGGAGCAGGGAGAGAGGAAGACCACGTCCATCAAGTCTGACTTCCAAATTCTTATTCAGTTATCAATTGGATCCTCTTGTTGCAATCATAGATGACTTTGTAAGAGGTGGACGACTGTTTTCACCCTGAAGAGTGTGGTTTGCAAAATGTGACCCCTAGAAATGGGCTGCTCGATTTCAACTTCAAATGACAATAGCAGACTTTCTGTTGAGTTTAGAGTATGGACATGAGAGGCTTTTTTGTAGCTCAGGGCATGATACAGTTGCCTCCCAAATTTTGTAAATGTAGGTGAAACACACTGCAGCCTGCAGGGTGTACTTATTCAAACATTTGAGAGAGGGAAAGGGGATATGGAGGCATTTTGCCACATCTGTTTGCATGACCCATATCCATTTCACAACTTCTGTGTGTGCAAAGTTTTATGAATGTTAGAGCATTTCCATGTCCTCAAAAATGTGATGGAGGACAGATGTGACAAGGCTGGTCTTACATAGAACAGTAGAGCTCTTGTACCTTTGGTGTTCAGGTTGAATCTTGGAATTAGGCAAAGATAAAGCACCAAATGACCTTGAATCAGTCTTAGACACTATATGACCCATGACTTGAGACACCACCCCCTGTGGAAATGCCTTGTTGTTATATTTTGGAGCCAGAAATGCTATGGAGAAGAGGTAAGAGTTACTAAGGGCTAAGTTGAACGTCCACATACAGATCTTTTAGGTTAGAGCTTACAACATCATAAACAGCTGATTGCTTGGAGGTTATTTAAGACCTGACAGATAAGAGGAAATTGAAGAAGACATGAAACTATCATCTCTCTCTCTCTTCATCTCCCTCTATCCCTCTCTCCAACACGCTCTCAGCAGATGTGTGTCTAACATGAGTCTGGTCCTGCTGGAGGTTTCTGCCTGTTAAAGGAAGTTTGTCCTTGCCACTGTAACTTGCTAAATTCTGCAAAGTGCTCTGCTCATGGTGGATTAAGATGAGATCAGACTGAGTCCTGTCTGTAAGATGGGACTGGATCTTATCCTGTCTTGATGTTGGGTCTTTGTTAATAATAGAACATAGAGAACGGTCTAGACCTGCTCAGTTTGGAAAGAGTCTACAGATAACATTTGTTGTGATTTGGAGCTTTATAATGATTGATTGAGGAAACTAGCAATTGAAACCATATACTTGCTGGGAAAATACTGACTGAAGCAATACATCAAGTGAGTCAAAGAATGCAGGTTTAAGGGACCAGAGGCCATGCAGTCTCTTTACAGTCTGTTCTTTGAATGATTCTACAAGTAAAAATCTGCAAACCAGCAATAGTTAGAGCTTCTTTGTTTCTTTAAATGTCAGACCTGCAGATAACCAGTAAGAATGAAAACATCACATTTTCCCTCCCCTCTGCTCTGTCTGCGACCTCAAAGTCTTTTTCTCCCACTGGCAACTTTTTGTTCCATGTGTGTTCAGTCATTCTTGCTCTTTAGCGGTTACAGTTGGAACAAAAACTCATATACTTTCCTCTGTTCTTCCCTTTCTCACAGTTATGTAACTTGTATGACTATTTGTTGTGATATGTGCTTTGTTTGACTTAAGTTTTCATGTTTTAGCTTGGCCACTGACACTTCTTCTGTATCCTTAAATGTCTACTTAGAGGTTAGACATATCAATTCAACATGCATGGGTCAAATTCTGAAGTTAAGGTTTACTAAGTGCAGACAACAACAGATAGAAATAAATTCTGCATGCACATGAGCTGATTGTAGTGTGCAAAACAAATCTGAACAAACCAAGATCAGGCAAAACTCACAGAAGTGGGCTGACAGTCCTCCTGTTAGCCCAGAGTTGTGAGGAGGATGTGTGAGATTTCAGAGCTGCCTGTCAGTGTAGTGTATGCAGAACAAACAGGAAACCGATCCAGGTCTTTCACTGGGGTCAGCCACAGAGGTGGATCTTTAAAGGAGATATTATGAAAGCATAGACTGTTCTTTTGTGTAAAATTGTAAGAGATGTTTTTATTCTTGTCTTATCTGCAAAAAAGGAACTTGTGTTCATTAAAGTAGTAGTTGCATGCTGTTGGTAGGATGGCAGAAGATTCATCAAAGGTTTTGTTTGACCCCTCTAAACATAAGAAACCTGCATTAAACCTATCAAATGTTGTTCCTCCTCATGTTTGTGTTTTGGCGCCCCCTGCAGGAGAACCAGAGTTCCGGTATGTTGCAGGGATGCATGGAAACGAGGTAGTGGGCCGAGAGCTTCTTCTGAATCTGATGCAGTACATGTGTGAGGAGTACAAACGTGGTGACCAGCGTATCGTTCGCCTCATTAAAGACACTCGCATCCACCTGCTGCCCTCCATGAACCCTGACGGATACGAGATGGCCTTTAAGAAGGTGCTTGGAAATGCATTTAGTCCAAGATGGAGTTGTAGTTCTTCTGCTGGCTCCAGATTTGAGTGTCAGTCATATGATAGCTGAGACTATAACCCAGTTTCTTTACTCCTCAGGGCTCAGAGTTGGCAAGTTGGGCGCTGGGTCGTTGGAGCTATGAAGGCATCGACATGAACCATAACTTTGCGGACCTGAACTCAGTGATGTGGACCGCCATAGAGCTTGAAACGGACACATCAAAACTCATCAACCACTACTTTCCCATCCCTGAGGAGTACACCTCTGAGGACGCTTTTGTAAGTTCAGGTTCTCACACATGCCTCATCCTCTCCTTCTAAATGTAGAACCTCTCTTTTCCTGTCTCCCTGTCTTTTCATCTTTAAGTTCTTAGAGGAGCTTCCTTATTTGCAAGTAAAATATTTGATTCTTAAAACTCTGAATCTAATCTCTAATTTTCCAGGTAGCACCTGAAACTCGAGCCGTCATTAACTGGATGCAGAACATCCCGTTTGTCCTGAGTGCTAACCTCCACGGTGGAGAGCTGGTGGTCACGTACCCGTTTGACATGACCCGGGACTGGGCTCCTCAGGAGCACACGCCCACCTCTGATGAGAGCTTCTTCCGCTGGTTGGCCACAGCCTACGCCAGCACCAATCAGGTCGACCCTCCTCCACATGTCTGTTCCTCATTGTCCAAACATCCTCAGGATGTACTCATGATGTTCCTGTATTTTCTGTAATGACTAGGCGATGTCCAATCCAGACCGGCGGCCGTGCCACAACAAGGATTTCCAGAGATACAACAACATCATCAACGGAGCCGACTGGCACAACGTACCAGGAAGTAAGAAAATGTGTGTTTTTCAAAGTACCTCATTTGATTTTGTTGTACTCTCTCTAAGAGTCAAGAGAGGTTGTAAAGATCCCACCTTATAGAAGAGGTTATTTATTGGATATTACACTTTTATTAATACCTCAGAGTCTACATGTTGCCCTTAATCAAGCCATAACAGTGAGTTATATGCTTTCACAGAAGCATTGCTTTTCTGGATTGTTGTATTTAATAGTTCTCATGAAATTGAGGAAACTATTAACATCTCTTTACAATCTTACCGTTGATTTGAAATGTATTTATCAAACAGATCACAGTGTGTGCAACCTGAAGGCATCACTAATAGACCTCTTGAAATAATAAGTGGTGTGCCCCAGGGCTCTGTCTTGGGACCACTGTTATTTACTATAGTTATTAAATAATACAGATAATACAGTTATTTACTGCTCTGCTCCAATGCACTATCAGGGCCTCTGTCACATGCAAGACGCTTTGAATGCTATACAAGACACCTTTCATGAGCTAAACTGGATCTTGAGTCCTGATAAAACCCACACTCATGATGTTTACAAACTCAAAGACAAAGGGTGAGGTGGTTGAGCCTGTGTCTTCTTATAAATACCTTGGATTCCTCATCAAGGATTCACTCTTTTAAGTTTAACATTCAACAACTAGTGTTGGAGCCATGAAGGGAATTCAAGTGTTTATATTATGTTATTTTGAGGTTTAGGGTAGGATATGGTTTGTATACTTTTTGTGGTGTTATTATGGTGTTTGTTTACAATATAGTTTATTGTGGGTTCAGTTAATTAGGTTATTTACGGGTCATGTGTTAGGGGCGGGGTTATTGAGTGAATTTAGGCCACCTGTGTTCCTTTGTTTTGCAGGTAGAGAGAGGGGGTGAGCGGGGTCTGTGTACTTTTTGTTGACCGCTTGCTTTTCGCTTATGAACGCTATTTATGCTTAATTTACGCTCAGTTCAAGCTATTTCTGTTTGTGCACTTTATCATGAATTTATCGTCCTTTTTTGGTAATAAAAGGTTAAACTTACTTTTTGTGCATTAGTGATTTTTTGCTTTTTAGCGCGTCTGACAATAACTAGGCCCAGCGTCAGCCTCTCAGCGGCTTTTGGCTCTTCGTAGTCGCTACAACTAGTAAAGAAGTAGAAGTTGCAGCTGGACTTCTGTTTCAGAAATGAGTCATGTTGTTCTTTTGCTGCAGAGGAAAAACTTCTACTTTCATGCCTTTGATTAATTATGGTGATGTTTATACATGCATGCTTCATTACTCTCTGGATACTGTTTACCACAGAGCTTAGAGGTTCATTCCAAAGTTTTATCCCAAAGTCCAAAACTCATCACTGCTCCCTGTACGCTTGAGTTGACTGGCCTGCTCCGCTACCCGTAAATTAAATCACTGGCATGTTCTTATTTATGAGGTGATTTTTAATTTGCTTTCCTATTTAGGTAATTTTATTAATTTGAAAAATTCTGGAGGCTACAGTCTCCGCTCTGTGACACAGTCACAAAACATAATTTCGCTTTCAATCCCCAGAGTGTGTCTTGAAATGGGGAAAAGGAGTTTTAGGTAAGCCGCTCCTGAAGCCTGGAATCTGCTGCAGGAGGATTTAGGTCTGATGGACCTCGTCTCTTTAAACGTTTTAGATCGAAGGCATTGGAGGGAAGATGCATCAGCTTGTAGAAGATTGACTGATGCATTTCTGTTTTGTGATCCAGGATTTGTTGACATGCTTTTTGTAAATTGAGTGTTTTATTTCTGTAACTTTGTTAGAAGGCACTGTTGCTGATCACAGCCAGGACACAAAGTGAGGTTTTCCTGGTTAGATACATTTTAAATGTGAACATTAAACTTGCAGAAGAAGAACATTTCCAAACATGCATGAGACTAAAGGTCGGTAGAATCAGCTACTCAACCAATGCAGTGTTTGCCTTGTGACTGAAAGGGATAAATATGGTATTATACAATATTTAATATGTTCAACAGCTAGTAATTCTCCACAGACTAACAGCAATGAAAGAAAGACCTTTAGAAAAAGTTAACTCTAATGTTGTGAATCTGCAGAAAGTGAAGGATGATAGTTCGAAGTTTGAAATGTGAAAAACCTTTGAGTAGGACTTAAACCAAAAGCCTAACAAAGACTTCTTAAAAGAAAATGTAAACTCTTTCTGTGTTTTGTTCTCCCTGCAGGCATGAATGACTTCAGCTACCTGCACACAAACTGTTTCGAGGTGACGGTGGAGCTGTCATGTGATAAGTTCCCTCACGCCAGCGAGCTTCCCGTGGAGTGGGAGAACAACAGAGAGTCTCTGCTGGTTTATATGGAGCAGGTCTGACTGTCTTATGATGCTGATCCTCTTCAGTTCCTCTGAAAACCTCTTCAATCCTCATTTGCATGATCTATGTCCTTATATGTGTTTTTCTTTTACAAGGTGCATCGTGGGATAAAGGGTGTGGTGCGTGACAAAGACACAGAGGCTGGTATACCGGACGCTGTTATCAAAGTGGAGGACATTGATCATCATATAAGATCAGGTACAGTCTCACATCACATCAGATATTCAATCCAGACTTGTTTTTATTGTCCAAGTGCTCACTGTCCAATTAAATATCTCCTCCTCAGTTGCTGATGGTGATTATTGGCGTTTGCTGAACCCCGGTGAGTACCGTGTGACAGCCAGCGCACAGGGCTACCTCCCCTCCTCCCGCACCTGCCAGGTCATGTACGACTTCTACCCCACAATCTGCGACTTCCGCCTCACCAAGATGCCCAAACAGAGGCTGAAAGATCTTTTGGCGAAGGGGGGGAAACTTCCCAAAGACCTGCAGCTCAGACTACGACAGCTCCGCCTGCGTAAGCTCCGTGTGACCACCAAAGTCATGAACCAGCGACGAGCTGCTGCTGCCAAACGGGCAAAGAAGGTCTGATGGTGATTAAATATGAGACCAAAGCAGGACTTGGTTCAGGGTTACCCATCGTCACTGGATTTATCTCACTTTTAAAATGCTGTTATTTATCAAGGACCAAACAGCAGAGCGTGTTGCTCTTTTTTACTCACACACCTGAGGAATGAACTCTGATCTTCTGCTGTGGAGCAGCAGAGCGACTGAGAGCACAGTTCCTCTCTGAAGGACACGATGTATCTGAAGTAAACTGTTGAATGTATTTAAAGACAAAATAAGGTTTCTAGTGAAGTTTGATTCTTACAAATACAATAAAAAGAAACTTTTAATCCAAGAAAAGAGAAAAACATTCAGTTTTCATTTCAATAATAAAAGATGTGTTAAGTGTTGAAATGGATCCACTTTACACACACGGATATCAAACACCTTTTTCTTTCTTATCACTCCTCCCTCATCCCTTTTTTTGTCACTTCACCTACCCCCCACACTCTCTTCTTTTTATCCCTTTCCCTGGACAACAACCGCCATCACACAATCCAACTCCCCACACAGGACATCCCTAACCAGCCACCTGATTTGAACCAACAACTTTCACACTGCAGGGGAACAGCTCTTACCCTTATGCCACAGCAAGGCCGTGAATTTGTGTCCGTTTTAGGTATTTGAGTTTCCAGTTACACAGTGCTACTACAGAAGAAATGAATCATCTGAGTGATAAGAACCTGGAGCCCTCTGTTTGAAAGACAGCAGAGCGGTGTTACTGGTTAGCCCACCTGACAACGCTTTCATTTCTAAGCAGCCAATTAACTCAGCTAGTAAAGAGCATGCCTTGCAACTCAAAGCTTGTAGCTGTAGGCCTTAGTTTAAGTCTCACATTGGCTGTGAGATTTTTGCCTTTGAGTCCATTATTTCACTCTTGATTTTTTTGCAGCATTCATATTGCAGAGGTATCAAACTATTACCACATTCTTATTTATAAATTGAACTCAAAGGGGGGCTACAGTTTATCCCACTTGCTGATGCCTTTAGGTTGAAAGTATGATGCTCCCCTTGAATAAGAAGCAACCTCTAGGACTGGGTTTGAGTCTCACCTTGGCTGGGACTGTTTTTCCCTCGTAGTTTGACAACTTTCTTTGTTGTTCCAGCCAAAAAAATTAACTCCTAAAGAGGTTACTGCTTACCTCACCAGCTAATGCCTTCATTCTGTTGGTTTTTACTCATCAGGATGCTCCATCTGCAAAGCAGCATGGCCTGTTGGGTAACTCATTCTGTCAGGTGTTTTCATTTTGTCATCTTCTTCTATCAGGTAATATTACTCATTCTTTCAGGAGTCTCATTCTGTCACAGAACTTTTTGCAAAGTAAAATATAAAAAATTTCCGCACATAACATTTCTGATTACTTGAATCTAGATTACTTTCTGAAAGGCGATCTGATTATTTGTTCCAAAACTCCAAAACTTGAAATCAGTCTACTGTCCTCAGGAAATCAGATTACGTTTAAATATACCCACCTACACTTTAAAGCAAGGTCTGAGTCTTTGACCTCCAGATTTTAAAGCTGAGGTCAGATCCTGCTAAATTAATTAAACTTGCAGTTATTCAAATCTCAGACTAACATCCCCAGGAAGCCTTTTGGCGATGTAATGAAAATTTTCCAGCCTTCAGAAAAATGAAAAGGTGCAAAGTGAGGAGACATTACCTGAATCTTTATTTACCACATAATTTCCATTTGACTTTACAGTTTAAAAAATAATAAAACTTAAACACATCTAAGTCATGTAAGAACAGCGAGCTTCCACTTGATACCGTTTCTCATCTTTGGTGGCGTCAGGACTTCAGGAGCTGCAAAGAAACATAATTCAAATCAGCGTCATTCAAAACTGGGATTATGTTAGTTGTGCAAAGTCTACCTTGTGAGTGTTCATGTGACTTAAAAGGGTTAAAATAATAAGACTTGTGCTGACCTTGTTGTGGAGCTGCAGGTCTCTGCTGCTGCTGGAACGAAGCCATGATGCTGTTTGCAGTCGAGTTCGGCCCGGTGAGCTGAAACAGGAATCACAAAGGATTTAAAAACCAAAGAATATGAGAGAAACATTAACCTCCATTTAAGTACATTTCATAAAAAGTATGTAACTGCTATTTAATAACTGTGATGATAAAAGTTGTATTGTATTTACCGGTGTTTGATTGCTCTGCAGGCTTTCGGGCCACACCTCAGGGATCGCTGCCTCTATCATCTGCAGAGCCTCAGTGAAGGCCAGCTGCAGCTTCTCCGCCTGTTTGTGGAACTGGAACAACACCAGAGCCTTCAGCAGGCCGTGCATTTCCTCTGCAAGGAGCGGGGAGAGACAAATGAGCTGTCAGTCAAACTGGATGCATCTCATTATACAGAAAGATACATGATTCAGAGGAGTTATGATTTTATGAGTTAATGTCTTGTGAATGCTTTTGCTATGAGTGTTGGTGTTCACACCTCTCATCTTGTCCACAGTGCTCATGATGTCACCCAGAGCACACATCAGCGCTCGGTCCTCCATCGGGCTTCCCTCCTTCAGACTCAACTTCTTCCTCTCAGCTTTCCGACGGTTCTTTGACGACCTCCTGCGAGCAGAGCGTCAAAACAGACAACCAAAATTTAAAAATATATACCTTGATGCAAACTTGAGGTAATCAGACTCTCTGCAACTTGTAGAAGAGTCTGTGTTTGTCTTACGAGGAGATGCGGGAGTTGCTGTGGGAGTATTTGGAGCCGGTCAGCACGCTGCTTGCTTCGGAGTAAAGCTCGGCGTCAGGACAGTCTGGACCGTCTTCATCTGATGGGGGAGACAAATACAGATCACTATCTTATTTCTGATTTCAACTCAAGATAAGAGACGTAAGAAGACACCTTCTTATTCCATTCACCCTCCATAGCTAATTGTTATTTAGTATCTAGACTTTCGACCTTTATATTTCATCTATGAATACTTTCTTGCAGTGATTCATGTTTTTAAAACTTCCTCTTAGACATTTGATGTTTCAGACATCATGGCTCTGATACTGTTTGTCCTGGATCTTACCCAGCATGTCCAGTCTGGCCTTCTCCTTCTGCTCTCTGACCACAGCCAGCCGGGTCCTGTGCCGAGTGAACGTTGCTACCTGAGTCTCCAAGAAGGTGGTCTGAGTGCTGACAGCTGACATGAGACAACATGACAACATTAACACACATTACAGAATCAAAACAAGGATTTACAAGTTGAGGATTAATCCCTGTTGTTGTTATTTTTTTCATTATATTACATTTTTGCTAATGCTCATGTGGACCTACAGTATGTCCCTGACAGAAGAACAGCTAACTCGTGGTTTAAAGGAGCAGACTGAGCTCCTCTTACCTTCCATCAGAGCAGGTTTGAGGTTGGTCTCAGTGATGTCCTGTCTGTTGTGCATGTAAATCTGAAACATGCAGAGATCTCACATGAACTTCACACAGGTTACATTATTAAAAATCATAAACATGCTTTATCCTAATCTCAAGTGAACTGAAAATAGAAGTGGGGGAAAAAACTGTATATCTATTTTACTGACCAATCGGAGCGCCTCCTCCCACACTGCACCGGTGATCAGAGCCAATATGGCCTCCTCACAGTCCTATGAGAAACAAGAACAATGCAACTTTCAGCTCTGACTGGCAGCAGAAGACAAAGAGTTGTTTCAGTTTCACAGTTTGTTGAGCTGCAGCCTCCCTCTGCAGAGGATCTTACTTTAGCGTACTGGTCCAACAGCAGAGCCGCTTCTGAGTACCGCCGCTGTTCAGTCAGCTTCTCTAAAAGAGAAGAAAACAAACTTCATCAGAGTTGTCTCAGCAGCTCATTACACACTTGCATTAGCATGAAGCTGTGGTCCAAGGTACCTGCCAGGTCTCTGGCCAGCAGAGCTAACTGGTCCGGTGGAAGTGGGATCTGCTGCGCCACACAGATGGCGTTCCTCCAGCTGGAGCTGCTGGTGAACGCCTGCAGGGCGCTGGCTAACTCTCCACATCTCCACAGCAACAAGCCGGCCTGCTCTGCCTGCTGCTGCTCCACCAGGTGCTCGGCATACACACAGCTCAGAGCCTGGGGGTCAAAGGTCAAAGTTAGGGTTTATATCATGTAAGGTGTCAGCTGTAGAGGAGTTAGAAGACGAACCAAAATGACTGAGCGGTGAAAAACTGCAAAAAGTCTCATCACTATTTAAATGTTGTTTTTACAAGTTAATCAAATAATTGTAATAAACATGTGTTTGTGTGTTTACCTTGTAGTGAATGCTGTCTGCTGCATACAGCCGCAGAGCTTCAGTGTAAAGTTTCTGCTCCTTCACAAGCTGCAGAGCTTCAGAGAAATGTTCCTCTCCTGAACACAAAGCAACAAAACATTTACATCCACATCTGTCACTTCCACTGTTTCAGACACACAGATGTAACTGTTTGTTTTAGTTTGATAGCTGCTGATAAAAAGAAACACGGGCAGACTGACCACACTTGCTGAGATGATGCAGAGCCTTCTTGTAGCGTTTGAGGTGTTTGTCGATGGTGTAGCGCTGGTAGTTCAGCTCCAGGCTCTTCAGCATGTTGAGGAAGGGGAGGTACTCTTTGGGATCCTGTGGGAATTGGGGCCATAAGTTAGTTGGTACCTCTCATTTATGATATCATTCTTATACCTCTGGGCGATAGTTAAAGTTGAGTGAAGGGTTACAACTTTTTTCACTCCCAATTCAACATATTCTCTTTTTGAAAGCACTTTCAATGTGCACTGACTCTCAAATCTTCAACTCTCTGTTGGGAAATCAATCTAAGAACAACCAGAAACACACAAAGTGATCTTCTGATGATGTTTTGCAGCACCTTACTGAGCTACTTAATCCATGCATGTGTTTGTTTTTAAGCAGCTTAAATACCTTCTTTAATTTTTTACTCTACCCGTGGTGTTGGTGCTTTAATCTGCATTTTAATGAGGACAAAATGTTTCCATTAAAAACTTAATAACGCTTCAAGAGAGGTCATGAATATTGCAGGTGCATGTGAATAAAAATGAAGGCGTACTTAGTAACTAATGAAAACTTTGGATTTCCATTTTTCCTTGTGCTGTAAAGAACTGTCTTAAAAGACGGTGTAAGAGTGAAACAAGAGAAGAAAGCTGATGTTTCCTCTTGTACCTTTTGGGATTTCTCCGCCACCATGAGCACGAGATCAAAGTCGTACGTCCCCAGAGAGTGTTCGTACAGATCGTTGACGTTGACGAGGAAGAGGAGGTACTTCAAGGCCTCTTCAGCGCTCACGGCATCGGGAGCTTCGGGAGGATTTACTGTAAGGCACAAACCCAGAATATAATGAGGACGTAAAGAAGTCATCTCCCTCTGTGTGTGTGTGTGTGTATGTGTTTGAGGGAGATAATTTTAGCTTCATGACACACTCCTGCTGCTCGTTCGCACGCTCACCTCGAAGCTCGTGGACTTTCTGCAGAGCGGTCTCCAGCTCGGGGACCGTCTTCTTCACATGAGCCGTCAGTATGGACAGAAAGAACCTGGCAAACACAACATGTTGATTGTATTACCCTGCATGATCACTTCATTGTTTTTACTCCTGCTGAATTCACCATTTCTTTGCAACTTTACTCATCGACCTGTTTTTAAAGCGTTTTGAACAAAGTCTGAGTCAACTCTCGAGAGTGTGAGGAGTGAAATTACAAAGAGCTAGAGATGATAAAGATCATATCGATAGGCTTCTTGAACTTTCTCTCCATGAACAAAAACAAAACAGAGATTATTTTATTTGGCCAACAAAATCTGTTGGATGGCTTTGATAGCACCATTGGCACCCTTAGGTCTTACTGTCACCCTTTTGCAAGGAACCTTGGAGTTATTTTGGACAGTGACTTGAAGTTTGACAAGCAGATAAGCTCTATTGTTAAAACAAGCTTCTTTCACAGGGTGAGATTAAGGGAAGACTCGACATGTTGGAGATGTGAGGCGGACCCAGGCACCCTGATTCACATGCTATGGTCCTGCCCTAAGGTCCAGAGGTAGTGGACAGCAATTCATGAAAGTATTACCTTGGTCGTGGGGCAAGACATCCCATACTTACCAGGCCTATACATACTGGGGGATCACACACCCTTAAAGGGGATCCCTGAACCCCATACAAGATGGATCCACACAGCCATCATGCTGGGTCGTAAGATCCTTGTTAGGGAATGGAAAACGGTGGATCTCCCTCCATCTAGCCTATGGTTTACCCAATTAAGTGTGGTTGGAGCCTACGAAGAACTTACCTACAGGATGATAAACCGACTAGATCTATACAGGGCCAAATGGGGGAGATACATTGATCTCATCACGGGACCATAGAACTTAATCGAGTTAAGAGCTACCCTTTTAATTTTGTTTTATTGATATAATAATTTAGGTTGATCAACCCCAACGAACCCTGAATGAAAAAATTTAAAATCCTGCAAACCATCTAAATGGAACAAACTGGTCTAATTCTGCCTGGTGATGTAGACTTACAGACCCCTGTAATTTGATGATTATACTACAATCTGTAAATAGTAGACAACACATTTTATGTTCAAGCGTGCGTACCTCTCTTTAAGTTACATACTGTTATCATTAGTATTTAATTTTACTGTTAGTGTTATTATTTTTATTTATATACATAGTCACTTGTCTATTTGTAATCTTATTCCTTTGTTTCTGTCTGACTGATTACTTTGTCGTCATTGTGGATTGTCCTGTGTGGATAATGTGTCCCGTCAGTTATTGTGTGAAAATGTGAAAACTAATAAAAAACTGTGATCATAAAAAAAAACCAAGCTTCTTTCAGTTAAGACTATTAGCAGAAGTGAAGCCTTATCTTCCCAGAAATGATTTCGAGAGAGTTATTCACACCTTTGTTACTTCACGCTTAGATTACTGTAACTCTTTGTTTGTTGGTCTCGACCAGTCAGCATTGCGGCATCTACAGGTCGTCCAAAATGCAACCGCCCGCCTGCTGACTGGAAAGAAACGGCGTGATCACATCAGTCCTGTCCTTGAGTCTTTGCACTGGTAGCCTGTTAACTCTAGGATCCAGTTCAAGGTGTCATTAATTGTTTTTAAGTGTTTAAATGGTCTGGCACCGTCTTATTTATCAGACCTTGTACAGCCTCACAGTACTTCCAGAGCACTTAGGTCATTAAACCAGCTGCTCCTTGCAGTACCTCGGTCCAGACTCTCTACTCGTGGGGACAGAGCCTTCTCTGTGGCGGCCCCAAAGCTGTGGAACAGCCTACCTTTCCAGGTTAGAGCTGCACAGTCTGTGGATCACTTTAAAACACTCCTAAAAACCTATCTTTTCTCCTTGCCGTTCAGTCCCAGCTAAACAAGAATCCTTGGCTTCTTACTTCTTTACTCTTTTATTTCCTAAATTGAGCTCTTACTATTCTTTTATTGTTTTTATTTATTGTTATATTGAGTATGATTATATTGTATTTTAATATCTGTACAGCACTTCGGTCAACTGAGGTTGTTTTAAATGTGCTTTATAAATAAAGCTTGACTTGACTTGTAAAAGAAACAGGGAGTTCAACACCCACTGATAATGGATGTATGTTTTTAAAAGTTAATATGAAGAAGTCTCACTAACACTGAATGAGTTTCTTTGCCCATATTTGTAATTTTATCAGGTTTACGTCACAACATTTTCATAATCTGAGCAGAGATTTCTAAATGAATATCATTGTCACTCACTTGTTTGGATCCATTGATTCCATCGCACTCTTAAAAGCATCACAGACAACATCCACCTTCTTCTGCCCGGACACAGCAGGAGGAGTCTGGATCAAGCCTCCCTCAGGACGGGGGTACATGATGCTGGTTGTGTCCTCCTCCCTGATCACCAAAAGAAATACACAATATTTGAATTAATGAATAAAATATAAGATTTGCCTTAAATGAAAACCTCTGATCTGAGGAGTCTTACTTGAGCTCAGTGAGGAAGAGGTTGATGTGGTTGAGAGAGTCCAGTTGTGCGATGAAAGTCTCGATGTTTTCCAGAAAAACCTGCAGAAAGAAGTCAAATACAAGCCATAAAAAAACACTTAGGGCATCAATTCTTGGTTTTATGTTGAAGCTTTAATCATGCATGATCTTGTAAAGTACTACATGATGAGAACACTTGAAATACCTGAACACATCCTACACTTTTTAATCTCTTATGAATCTTCATTTTGTATTTTAACGACACAAAACACAAAATCATTGAATCAGTTTTTCAGATAAGATATTACTTTATTGATCCACCGGGGGAAATTCGGTTGTTGCAGCAACCCAGACATAAGTACAATCAAGAAAGAAGTTTCAATAAGTAAAAATAAAAAAAATAGATAAATACAGATAGAATACAAATTTAAGATATATACAAATGTTACAAATGGTAAATGCAGCTTTTAATAAAGTTTAAATATAGTAAAAAGGTAAAGGGGTTCGGAGCTGCTGCAACCGGCTGCCGACCTCTCCAGCGCTAATTCTAATTTTATCTGTTTAGCGCCAATTCAAAGCAAATTTATGACATTATTCAAGTATCTTCTGAATCCATGAGGTGTTTTATTTGTGTATAATTAAGACGCTGATAAATGGAGCGTAGAAGAACCGGTCGTCATATTTACCTTTGGGTTGTGATCGTAAATGAAGTTCAGATTGATCCTCAGCTTCCTCATCGACTCGAAGGCGTCTCTGAACCTCAGACTGACAAAAACAGCAACAGGTGAGACTTTGTTTAACAGCCAGGTAGATTACCATGTCATTAAAGCTTTTATTGCTTCCTCTCAGCGTCAGGTTACAGCTTCTGATATTTACTTAAAGACTATAATAGGATGTTGTTTGGTATTTAAAAGGCTGAGGATGGTTATAAAAGTCTAAATAAAAGGACAGAATATTGATTTGGAACATCAAACACTCACCCGTCCAACCATCTCCTGAGCTGAGCTAACAGCAGCGCTCGATGATGCACCGTCTCCAGGTTTCCACGAGGCATCTGGACACAAGTCACATATCAGAATCAGAGAAACTGTAGTATCTGTAAGTGCTGGTGTGTGTGTGTGTGTGTGTGTGTGTGTGTGTGTGTGTGTGTGTGTGTGTGTGTGTGTGTGTGTGTGTGTGTGTGTGTGTGTGTAACTCACCTGCAGAATGACTCGGGTGTCTTGAGGGACCACAGTGACAATCCTGGATCCTCTCTCCACTCGCCGTAGCGTCTCATCATTCTGAACTCCATCTGAAGCCAGGGCCGCCTGCAGCCCTGTGGGGTCAAAGGTCGTTTCATCAACAGTACTACGAATATATCAGCAGCAACATCAACCTTACAATCCAACTTTGCTTACTCATCACAGGTTTTTTTTCTGTGACTTGTGGAAGTTAAAAGCAACAAACGTGTAACCTTACCTTTGACACTGAGCGCGCTCAGTTGGAGGCAGCGACAGGTGTGTGAGTGTGTTGTGATGAGGAGGAAATCATTGCAAACAGCAAAGGAGGAAATATTGGAGGCCAGCTGAGAGAGAAGCAGAAAGACATGAATACATCTCTGTTGGAAGTATCATCCTGTTCCTTATCCCCTGACGACTTCTCATGAATCTTTGACTTGTGATGTTACCTCTGTGTCTCCTGCGTACAGGTGAGATCTGTCCGTCAGGCCGAGTAGATATTCCTGAAGACACAGAAGAAAGATAAAGAGAGAGCATGAAGGCCTGTTCACAAAAACATGATGTCATCAAATGTGTGTATCTCTACCTCCCCGCTGATGCTGCAGAGCGCTGCCTGAACACAGGGGACGGGGAAGTTGATGCAACATCCGCTGGTGTCACGCCAATCTTCCACTGAAGGCTCCGGACAATCTATACAGAAATGTACAAATATATATATTTATTTCTCTTTATATCAAATAATGCAATTTCATGCATCTAATAGGAGTTTAAAGCAGGCATCAATATAAAAAAAAATTGAATTTAATGAGGAGTAATGAGTTAAAACTCTCAAATAAAGCAGAAAGAGAGAATAAAGCTTCAAGAACAAACTTTTTAAATGTGTTATTTTAAAACATGCTTCATTCTGCTTTTACATTTGCAAATTCAAGCTGACTGACACAAAAATAAACAAAACAGATGAGTAACTTTAATCTCAAAAGACAATAAAACTGTGTTACTCTGCATCATTTCTAAAGCAGCAAACTATCATGCGGCTTAGTGGCATCCTAGGAGGAATTCTCACGTTTAGGAGGCTACAGTCAGACTCTCAGGATAACCTTTCTACTGCTCAGAGGTCTTTCATAGTCTAATAACCTGTCTGAGTTAACACCTATGCATCAAAAACATCTCATAGTTCAACAGCAGACAAAGATTTCAGTGACTGACCCCAGAGCAGCTTCCTGATCTGTCCGTCCTCCAGCTGCAGCGCCACAGTAGCGCTCTGTGAGCTGTGAACCACACTGACGATAACACCGTCCACTTCCACCTCTGACCTGAAACAGAAAAACACAGCGCTGAGTCCTGACTGACAACAAAGCTGTGGAGTCATTCTCTTTAATAGATTGGATGCATTTGGTGCTAGTTGAAACTGTTCTGTTCAGCTGACCTGACAGTGAGTGTGTCGTCAGCGTCGGGAGCAGGATGGAGCATCAGTAAGGTGGAGGAGGTTGGTAGCAGCAGACCAGGACTCACAGCCACAAACAGATCGTCGGTCAGCCACAGCAGCTGCCGCAGGGCCAGAGGCTCCTGCTGGTGAACTGTCACTCTGCAGGAAGAGGGAAAAATATATCAGAGAACAGAGATCAGACTGCAGGCATAATCTGCCTGCCTGCAGAATACAGGCAGCAAACTTTAAGTTGTACTTATTACCCCAATTAATTTGTCACATTTTAAGACAGATCAGACAACCATGTTTGTATTCGCTGGAGGTTGCAGGTTGTTGTTAGTACCTGAAGGTTTTCTGGAGGACCAGGGGACGAGACACCGTTCTGAATCCATTTGTTGTTTTAGCAGCCTTCTCTCCTAAATCTGGACACATAGTTGGATGAATTAGAAGGAAGAAACTGATCAGAGAAATATTCAGAAACAGCACAAACAAATACAAATCAGTGTTACCAAGTAGGGATGTCAACAATTAATCCAGTATCGATTGGACTGGATTACTCTCTCCTCACTTGCTTCCTTAATTTCCCACAAGCTGTTACATCATGTGAAGGTTTCAAAACATGTAATACCACACCTTGTTTGTAGACTGAGATCTGTCCATCAGAGGTCATTGCTGCCAGCTGATTGGTCATCTGAGCCTGGCAGAGGAAGGTCACCTGGTTGACCGGGGAGGTCAGCTGGAGCTCGAATGAACACATGGGAGGAGGAACCACAGACCGCCTGAAGCTCGTCACCAGGACTTTATCTAAGAGGGGTTTAAATACGTGAACGTTAACCTCACACTGAAGTCAACCCTCAGCTTTACATCCTCTCGTCTCATTCACACTCACCTCCATCAATCACAGCCACGTTGGCGCCGTCGGTGGCGTCCAGCCCGGGGCTTCTCTCGGTTGTCCAGCCCCAGTCGTAGGTGAAGGTGGTCCAGGCGCGGGTCACAACGTGGAGCCTCAGGGGGCGCTCAGGATCCCAGAAGACAGAAACTGGAGCCTTTTGAGAGTCTCTGCCGAAGTCCAGACTCTGCTTCAGATACCAGTGATAGTTCCCCACCGACCACAGCTGGACTGCAGACGGAGGACAGACAAACTTAACAAGGAGGGAACCGTATGCTATACATCTATTCAATAATTCACTTCATTCTTGCATTGATCAACATCAGAAGCCTTCCCTGGGAGAGACTTCTGGGGTTCAAAGGCTGAGTCTTGTAATGTGTAGGGTGATATTAAGCTATAGATTGGGCTCTGTTTCAGCATCAATAGTAACATTAAAGTGGAGTATAGACTTGAATATGCCAGTTTTGGAAACATCTTCATCCAAATGTTGTTTGAAAAAAGAAAAAAATCTAATAAGGGTGTTTATAAAAATCCTCAGAGGAATAAAGAACTTTCAGAGACTTGCAAAATGTCTTGCTTCAGTAGATTTTGATAACTTTTCCCAGATTATATCTTTCACAAAAGTGATCAGACACTTTTAATTGAATGTTTTGAAGCTGCAGCTTTGACTGGACTTACTGCAAGTGTTGACTTGTTTGTCCTCCCCGGCCGTCATGTCCTCCAACCAAACAGCTAACACCGTGGAGTCACTGTTCCACAGCAGATCCTTCACCTGGAAACAAAAACAGATCAGTGATTTAAATTGGTAGATAAATATGACTTGCTGGTGTTCATAATTTGTACGCTACTTCATTAAATAGAGGGTTTGGTTGAGCAGAACCTACCTTGGCCTGGTCTTTGCTGAAGGGTAGGGTGAAGTCTCCGTGCAGCAGTCCGTTCTTCTCCATGAAAACCACACTGTGTTTGTTGGGATGGCGCTGCGTGCTCGCGATCAGGCTGCCTGACGGTCTAAAGCATAAAGAGAAGAGCTCATATCACACCAGGAGAAACCAGACAACTGTTCATGCTGCTTAAATGTTTAATACACCAGGGTCTCCCACAAATTAAATGACTAAGATCTACAATGTTCTCATGTGGAAGGTTAAAAGTGAAATACACTCAAGCATCAGGAGATCCCTTACTTCCAGCAGAGCGCCTGCTCCAGTCCATTGATCGGCTCACTGGTGGCTTGCAGGACTCCCTCTCTGTTCCAGACCCGGACCTTCCTGGCCCCAGTCTGAGGACAGACGGCACTGACTGCAAACAGCTGACCGTCACCTCGCCACGTCACCCTCGGCCTGCGGTCATCGCAGGTTGCAGCCGGCTGCACCTCCTGAGGACGCATCAGACAGAATGATTTCAACTGTTTATGAAACAATTATATTCTTTCAAGCTGGGATGATGTTTGAACACACACCTGGGTCTTCCTCTGGGCCGCCTGTTTCCCCTCTGAGCCATGGAACTGAGTCTCCTTCTTTCCCCAGCCCACTGTGATAAACTTTCCTGTTCAACACATCAGAAGGTTTTATAAAATACTTCTTAATACCTTCATCTATACCACAGATGTTTCTATGAGAATCCTCCTGTGACCGTCAGGTCTGTACCCAATGATATAACAGAGTCTATCTATAGCTGACTCACCTTCACCAAAGTCGTCCTGGTGGATTCCAACCTCGGTGATGGGCTCAAAGTCTTTGGTCATCATGATGATGGTTTCCTGACCTGTGAGCACAAATGTGAAGTGGTTTATTCCTCTCTTATGCCGCCCATGATTTATTCAATTACAAAGTTATTCACTAAGCACTGATCTTTAACTAGCTCATATGATCATATCTAAAGCAACAGAGCACCCTGACCCAGCAGTTACTTTTGTATAACTTTGACAATTTGCAAACAAATACATGACTTTGAATTTCTAACTGCCAATGTCAAATTCCCACTGACAATATTTCACCTCAGCACAAAGATTAGCTTCTCACAAAACATTAAATGTAAACAACTTAAACTATATGAGTGCATGTTGGTATTTAGTCAACTGTGGAGACAGAAACTCATTAATTACATGGAAAAAAGCTGACTGAAGATTCAGCATTTACAAAATATGGGGAAACTTCTGATGGAAAACCATGCGATGAGTAATCTTTTAAGTAAAATGTTTGAGAACACACATAACACACACTGACCAGTAGTGAGAATGACGAGCTCTTCATCAGGACTCCAGCTCATTGAGGTCAGACCACTGTCCACACTGCCGACACACTCCAACTGTGGGACAACAATCACACACTTCTGTAAGGACTTTTTTTTTAAAACCAACTCTAACTTCGACCATTAAAGCCAAACACTCCCAATAGTCTCACAGCCCTTTGTAGAAATGTTTCATCTTGTCTCAGCTGCTAACCTTGCACGTGTTGAGGTTGAACAGGATGACATCACCACCAGCTGTGGCCAAACATGCGGACTCGTGTTCAGCCAAGTCCTGCAGTCCCACCACCTCTCCGCTACCGTCCTCGTGGAGGAAACCCTCAGCTGTCAACGATGCTTCACTGAGCTCCTGCAAGACAGAAGAGGTGAGTGGACACAATTTCAAAAGCTCAATGAGATGACACCAAAACAAACTAACACTGCTACTTAACTATTTTTATGTCTCCATTAAAAGCAAAAGGACAGGCACAGTTTGTCATTGCTCACCTGGCCGGTACGTGGGTCATATTCTGTGATGGAGTAGTTTGAGGCGACCAGCAGTGATCCGGTGTCCGCCCGCACACTGAGGCACTGCGGCGAGCCGGGACCCTGCAGCTCAGAGCTCCGCAGGCTCTTCAGTAGCTTCAAGTTCCTCATTATCTTTCCTCAGAGGAAAAATCAGTCTGGACCAGAGGACTGCAGAACACCTGGAACAGCAAAACAAAGTTAACATGCTGAGAACAGAACAACTGATATATGACTTCTACATCTACACTGTGGTCAACTCATGCTATTTACAATGTGCTATACAGATAAATTTGACTTTATTTGACTAAAGATGCCAGAAAATGATCTAAGATTGCAGCTATGAATCTAGGGTAGAAGGGCTGTCATCTCAGCTTCATTCTGGCCTCTTCTTATCTCTTATTTTTGACAAATCATATCAACAAAGTCTGCTTTTCACTTCTTTCCACACACTAAATGTCCCAATAAAAATAATCATGGCAGATTTCACCAGAAGAGCAGATATATTGAGTCAAAATATTACCTCACCAGTCCTGGACATAGCCCTAGTCATAGTTACAAGTTGAGGTTTAATGTTTTCACCTTTAAATTTAATTAAATCTCCTTTATTCTATGTAATTATAATGTAAATACATCCCTGGACTATTAAAGAGGCTATATGTTGTGTCAGTCTTGTTAGCTAACATGACAACTACTGCATTCACTTCCATTATCACATTCAACTCTATTAGACACTTATCTATCTCAATCAAAACCTTGATAATGATGATTTAGTGTGTATTTGACACTTTACATCTCTTCTGAACGAGGCTTTAACTGATATATCAATCCGCTGAAAGTCAGCTAGGTAATCGATGATATCAGAATAGCTTTAAAACTACCCAAACAACTAGTTAGTAAGTACATTTTAAGACAAAGTGACAGTTTTAAAGGTGAGAATTAGGAAAAGAGGTGTCCGATATTGGAACTGAGAGTGCAATCTTACATTTACCTACCTAAAAGACGCGACATTATGTTAACCTGATAAAATTAAACATTTCATACAAAAGATTAAAGTTCAGAATTGTATTAAAATAATAATAAAATGTCAAACCTACTGAGAAGAATCCTCTAGAAGCTGTAAATCCTTAGAAATCTTCAGTATCAACAACACAACATCATGCATGTGGCGGCGTCAGACACATGACCTATAACCTCTGGTGACGCAGTAATATGAGTGGGGAACGTGGGCGCCCCCTGGTGGCGTGGAGGAAACATACAGCAAAGGGAGCAAATAAACTGTCATGTTATTATTAGTCTTTTTTATTATTCTGGCTAAAAAAAAATCATATTCATGAAATTTGAATTTGCAACGGAAAATCTGTATAAAAAATCAACTTAAAAAATTTAAAAATGAAACATTCAGTCACCATTAATCAGTTCCTAAAACCTTAAATACTCTGGAAATATGTAAATGTTTTAATTATCCAAGCTGCCAATCCTTTTGTTGAAGTCTTCCATACTTTTTAGTTTGTTTTTTCTTTAAATCTTGTTGTATTTATTTTTGTTTCTCCCTCAACTCCTAGCATATGTGTTTGTTCATAAATATAGCACTGTATTGTAGTCAATTATTACAATGAGGATTATTTGCTTTTATAAAAAAACGAATATATATATATATATAATACATTTTATTTATATAGCGCTTTTCAAAAACTCAAAGACACTGTACAATTGTTAAAATCAATACAAGCAAAATAAACAAATAACAAATAACACAGATCAAACAAAACAACACAACAGTACAATCACAAATGAAAAGCTAACTTAAAAAGGTGAGTTTTTAAAAGAGATTTGAAAGCTGAAGGGTCAGAGCAGTTTTGTATATGGGAGGGGAGTGAGTTCCAGAGGGTGGGGGCGGCTACTGAGAAGGCTCTGTCACCCAAGGTTCGGTGCTTGGTTCTGTGAGGTGGGGACAGGAGGTTGGCGTATATATATATTTTTGGCGTATATATATATATATATATTTTTTTTTAAATATGTAAATAAAAAAAAAACTATGAAGACAACTCAGTGAAATGTTTTCTTAAATTCGTAATAAATTGTTTGCAGGTCCAAATTAGGCTACCTAAATAGATTTTTTTTCTTTTTGATATACTTGACAATTGTTTTTTGATTTATTTTATCAGAGATATCAAGATAATTGTACTTTTTTTTTTCCTGGGATAACATGTTTGTTTCTTTTTTTATTTTTTTTATCTCGATTTATTTTTCTACTTACCTCGGGTTAACAAAGAAAGTTTTCTTATTATGAATACTTTTTTTGCCTCCTTAACTGAACTTAGCATTATTTACTCATGAGAACAAAATGCTACATAATAGGCTTCTGTAAAATTTGAAGTGTTTCTGTAAAGAAAAAGTTTTTCTAAATATTGTATGTACTACCATGCCACTAGTATCTCTATCTTTATATTAAGAAAATACCTGCTTTTATATGAGCTATTTTGGATTTCTTAGGACGTACAGTAAATGTGTTGTTTTATTCTTTTAATCTGAAAAAATAGAACACTTCCGCTTGTTTTATTTTGAAAATCCGCCACCGGATGTCTTGTTAGTTCCTTAATATCGCGAGATTGACGGGTTGCTGCTGACTGACAACAGGTGAACGAGAGTTCGACGTTATAAACACATACAGGGCTGAGGAGGAGGACAGGACGGGAGACAGAAACTGGTGACAGGAGGCTGACAGAAAGGTAAATGTTTTATAATATTTAAATGTTATATTGTGTTGTTTTTATTTAATAAGATAGAGCAGAAAGACTCTGTTTATCCCCAACCGTTAGGCTTTTTAACCCTGTTAACGGCTGTCTGCTAACACCATGTTAAACTGAGGAAATGTTTAAAAACCTGAAAGAAAATCAACGTGCGGTGTTTGCTGGTTGCCGCCCCCCTTTTCTCCCTCTCATTAAACCCAAACACACTGCTGCTTTATGAGGCTCCACGCTGTACCACCAAACCAGGGCTTTACCTTACATCTAACACTTTAAAATGAGGCATTTTAATGTGGATTTAGTGAAGAAATACACCTTTAAAATGACTCCTGACATTCATATAGTTCACAATGGAGGGTTACAATAACATTCCTTTACATTATCAACCTGTTGCACATGCAGCCCTCTGTGTTTATCTGCTTTATTATTTAATTTATGTATCCTGTAAGATGTGTTTGATATTTATTCAGACTTATTTATTTTGGAGATGAGCTTTTCAATCTTTTTTGTCACTCAACAAATCTGTTGTCTATGTTTTTCTTAAAGCTACTGTGAGGAGTTTTTTTGATGGTTATGAAACAGACTGAAATTAAAGCTGATGCTTCTTTATGAAAACATATTTATTCAGTCTGGCTTTTATTTAGGGTTTAAAAATTGTATTACTTACCTTTTACTGTAATATTGATTTAAATGTTGCTTTATTATTTTAGCAATTTGAACTGTTATCTTATTCTATTTTTATTTATTTATCTATTCATTCATTTATTTATTTTATTTATCTACCCATCTCTTATCCTTTTAAAAATTATTTTAACTATTTATATTCTTAATTAATTATGATGCTTTAACTTATTTTAATAACACATATTTTATTGTTGGTGTGCATTAGTCTCTATTTCAGTCTTTATTTTATTCTATTTTTATTTTTATTTTTATTAGTACTATTTTTATTATCATCATTATTATTATTTTCCCTTAATATGTCATACCATTGTTTTGCTTCTGCTTCTTTCTTGTTTTTCAATCGCTGTAAAGCACTTTGGGTTGCATTTAATTTGTATGAAATGTGCTATATAAATAAAGCTTGATTGATTGATTGAATGATGACCCCCAAAAAGCAAAAAAAAAACCTTTAGCTACAAGATTTAATTATTTTGGGTGATAATTTTCACTGTAAAAAAGGTGTCAGATAAGGTGATTAGCAGTAGCCTCGAGAAACAGCTTTGTTTACATTTTTCAGAGCAAATATTTGCAATGAGTGTTACATATGATTGTCAGCTGATTTTTTAAATACAAATTAGGGATGTCCAGATCTCAACCATCGGATTTGAGCCCATCTGGACTTTTTTTGTATTGATCTCATCCGATCATTTACGTCTTCTGTCACTGAACACAATTTGCAGCTGAAGGCTACTCTCCATACAGCAGAGCTTGTAAAACAGATTATGAGTTTTACAACAATGTTAGCTGGATTAAGTTGAATGGAATAAACACAAGACATATTCTAGTTATTTTTTTAACTACTTATTTTTGTTAAAAGAAAAACAAAACAGTGTGCAGCTCAACTCTCTTACCTCTTGTGCAGCTATTATCTAGGCAAACACAAGTATCAGATCAGGACTCGGTTTCAGCAAATATTCAAAAAAGCTGATCGTGACATCACGACTACTAATATCTGTAGGACAAAGTCAGCAAAGAGATGAGACGTACCACCTTGTCCACAGGGGTTGCCAAAATCACACAATACAAAAAGTTCCTCACAGGAGCTTTAACTCAATGGTCTGATAATATTTTTACCTGTACTATCCAGCAACTCACATTTACTCATCCAGAGACTTAAAGTCTTCATAAAAACCCTCCTCAGAGATAGCCTTGGGTCGTCCTAACCAGACAAACACATAGACACAAAGACATAGTGTGCTGTGATGTCAAAAGTAATGTTTAGTCTGTCTCCTTTTGTTTATTTCAGTTCTCCAGTGATTAGGAAACCAAGGATATCAAGATGGTTACTCCTCCTTCCCCTCCCCCTGGTGACCCGAGCAGACTGGCTCCGAGAGAAGACGCATAACTCACACACAGGTAATTACACAGTCCAGGTACCAGGATGCTAATTTATAGAACACATACATATCTAGTTCATTTGTCCCCCATCTGGAAGAACGTGTTTGTTTACACTCAGCCTGTAGACGACTTGGAGATCTGGGTAATCTTGACTTTTGACTAAAGCTGAATCTATTAATCCCTGAGTGTAACATTGAATTAGATCAATCAGTCTTTATTTATATAGCGCCAAATCACAACAAATGTTATCTGAAGACTCTTTACAAACAGAGCAGGTCTAGACTGTCCTCTATGTTCTATTATTAACAAAGACCCAACATCAAGACAGGATAAGATCCAGTCCCATCTTACAGACAGGACTCAGTCTGACCTCATCTTAATCCACCATGAGCAGAGCACTTTGCAGCATTTAGCAAGTTACAGTGGCAAGGACAAACTTCCTTTAACAGGCAGAAACCTCCAGCGAGGACCAGACTCATGTTAGACACACATCTGCTGAGACCGAGTTGGAGTTGGAAAGAGGGATAGAGGAGAATAAGAGAGAGAGATGATAGTGATGCATCCACAGTAGGAGGCTGCTGAGAGGAACCTACGAGACAAGGGAGCTCAGGGAGTCCAGAAAGGTCCAACTAAAGGTTAGTGGACACAACAAAACATTCAGGGATGTCAGGAGAGCGTTGTGAACCACAGAATAACAAATTGCCCTTTTTTGGAGTTTGACAAAACAATCAAAAAGGGAAATAACATTGATGTTATTTTTAAGTGCATGACTGTATGTCCTTGCATAACTTACCCGTCTGTATGATGCACTGTCTGCTCAGTAACTTGTTACTTAACAAGGATTCTCAGAGCTTTTTGAAGTGTTTGTTTTGCCACTGACAGGCTCAGTTTGTTGCTCAACATGTCTGACAACACAACCAAATAGTGCGTCAGAGATATAACTTTATTTTTCAGATCCCCTTTTCTAACCCGGAACAAACATTAAAAGCCACAAATGTCCTCTGAGGAAACTGTAATTTCACCTTGCAGAACACCAGGGTTGCTTCTTTACTTTAGTCAGGGCTGGTTTGTTTGTTTGTGTTTCTTTGGATCAGACTTGATGCTTTAAAACCCTTCAGATCTGCAAGAAAAACAAACACACAGAACAAATAACTGAGGCAGCAGGAGACCAACAATTATCATGTTCTGTGAGGTAAGATTAATGTTTTGTAAGTGAAGCCTGGAGAGCAATGCAATGACTGTGTTTGGTTAAGAAAATACACTTCCCACCTTTTTTCTTATTTGAAGGGACCCTGTGAAGGTGACAGACAGCAAACTCTTTTAATGGACACACTTTGATCTGTTGCATTAGCCCTAAAAAATCAGGTCTGAAACCATTACAGCTCATTTGGACAGTCAGACCCCAAAATATGTCAAATTAAGGCCTAGGTTAAAAAAAATATTGGATTTCCCCCATCCATCCATCCATCCATCCATCCATCCATCCATCCATCCATCTTCTGCTTACCAGTGGTCGGGTCGCGGAGGTAGCAGTCCAAGCAAATTAACCCAGACATCCCTCTACCCTGCAACACTTTCCAGCTCCTCCTGGGGAATCCCGAGGCGATCCCAGACCAGGCGAGAGATATAATCCCTCCACCAAGTCCTGGGTCTACCCCTGGGCCTTCTCCCAGTTGGAATTACCCGGAACACCTCTATACGTGTTCTAAACGTGAACGTCTAGGTGAAGAACCACGTCCCAACAGCCAGTCTATGCCGTCGGGGATCAGCATGCCCAGGTCTCCTACCCGGACTGCCACCCAGCTTCCTAAGCAACCAACCCCCATGCCTACCCCTGCGAGTGGTGTGCCATGTTATCATTTCGGGCTGAGCCCAACCGGGCCCCATGGAGGAGAGCCCGGCCACCTCGCCCTCCAGCTCCCCCTCCCCCGGGTCTGGCTCCAGGGGGGGTGCCCCAGTTTCTTTCTTCCGGGGCGAGGTAGCTCTCATCCCTTTCTGCCGTTTCATGAAGGTTTTCTGAATCGCTCTTAGCCTGGCTCCTGACCGATATGCCATGGGAGTCCCTACCAGGGGCTGATGCCCCCGACAACAGCTCCCGGGTTCACCGGGACACACAAACCCCTCCAAGGTGGCCATTCTTGGAGGATTATTGGATTTCTCTATAAACTTAAAATAAAGACATTTTCTTCCACCCTTCTTGGTGCCAGTGTCTCGTCTCGAGGTGCCAGATTACTGAAACTCCAACACTGAAGCAGCCTGTGAGTCCGAGCCATATGTTAGGGTGTGAAACAAAACAAAGAAGACAACATAACTTGCACATTTGGGTCAGAGCAAAGAAAGCAAAGGAAGGGTGTGAGTGTGAACTCCTAATCTGCTGTAAGTCTCAGTCATCACAGGAGAACTCTTCACTCATTGTGGGTGATTCTGCAGCGATCCGAGGATTTGACAGAGAGGGTGTAAATGCTGAGAGAAGTCATGACCTCTGCTTTCAGTTTGAGTTGCGTCATCTCTCCTCAGCAGGAAGACCTGATCAGAGCTCTGACCACACCACCAAAGTCGAGCTCTGTCTTTATGTGAGGTCCCACATGTCTACCTCAGCAAACAGGAACCTGACCAACCCTGCTATTACAGCTAACGTGGTTCCACATTTAGCCCTCTGACTGATCGTCACTCCTTCCATCTCTGACTCGTCTTCCACATTACTCACTGACAGACTCACCCTCTTCTCTCATCTGCAACTCAAAAACACAACAAACACACTAACTGCATGCACTGATGCAGCTCCAGTAAGTCTGTTTGTGCATCTGAAGGACGTGTTAAGAAACTGCTGAGCAACTTGGTGGAAAGGTAAGAGCGTGACCCAAGGATGTGAGAGTCTAGTTTCTGTTCAAATCCACAATCCACAGTTAGACTAGTCTTTTTTGTGATACAGTACAGAGTAGTTTTTCCTCATGGGAAGGGAGGGCGTGCTCCAGGTTAAAGGTTTCCCCTCACACTGTACAGAATATGATTAACGCCTGAAGTCTATTGTCCCAGTCACACACCTTCAGTTGACGTCAGGTGAGTGTAGGTCAGCTGATAGAAGAATCCCGTCTTGCAGCATTCCTGTGACATGTTCATCTAATGAATCAGATTAGCTGCTGCCTTCTTGCGTCCCTCCTTCCCGGTTCATTGAGTCTGGCTGTGATGAATCCCCTCATTGTGTTAAAGAGTCTTGGTTGCATTTTATTTTCGAGTGTCCAGAGCTCACAGCCGCAGACTGAGACAGCTGTGTGGGTTTGTGGGTTTTAGAGGTAGAACGTTTTACTGGAAATGATAAATAGATACTTGCTCAACTCAACTCAACTCATTTTTATTCATATAGCACCTTTCATATATTCAAGCATGGAGCCCAAAGTGAAAAAGAAGAGGGACAGAAAACAACTGCAAAATGTAAAATGATACAAGGATAAAACAAGATAGAGGAAAGCGATATTAAATACTTAAAAAAAAAAAGGTACAATAAAATCAGAAAAATAAAATAATTACAATAAAATCAGAAAAATACAATAATTACAATAAAATCAGAAAAATAAAATAATTACAATAAAATCAGAAAAATAAAATAATTAAAATAAAATCAGAAAAATACAATAATTACAATAAAATCAGAAAAATACAATAATTACAATAAAATCAGAAAAATTAAATAATTACAATAAAATCAGACAATAAAATGGATAAAATAAAATCAGAAAAATAAAATATAATCATTTAAATAAAATCAATACAATGATATCAGATAAATAAAGTAAAATAATTACAATAAAAGCAATAAAATAAAATCAGAAAAATGAAATGAAATCATTAAAATAAAATCAATAAATAAAATCAGTGTGTAATATAATAACGTGCTTTAGGGTTAAAAGTTTAAAGTCATCCATCCAGTGTCAAGGGTTAGAGTTTATGTTGCAAGCCCAAGTGGTTCAGGTTAGGGCAAGATGTTGGGCAAGTTGATAGGTTGTAAGCAGTCCCAAAGGTTAGGGTTAGAGAGGAAGACCCCTGACCAATACCAAGGGTTAGGTTTAGGCATCCAACCCAAGTGGTTAGGGTAAGGGTCAGGTGAGGGGATATACTGCTAAATGGCCCAAAGGTTAGGGTTAGGGTCAAAGTCCACTGACAAAAAACAATCAGAAAAAAATCATTACAGTAAAATTAATAACATAAAATCAGAAAAATACCAGAAAAGTTAAATAAAGTAAAAATAAGATAACACGTATAAGATCAGATGTTTCTGTTATATGACCTCATTAACTATCCTTTTAGCAAGATCACTGTGTGAACAGTTTATACTGATATTATCATGTCATTCAAAACACTGTTCTGCCTTATGGCAACTAACAAACCTGTAGCCTCTGTTTTCTTAACACAGCCTCTTACTGCTAAAAGCACAGCTGTTAACACTTGGCGCTTGTTGCACCACGTGAAATTCCCCTCTCTGTGTTGTGACAGGTGCATCTTATAAACCCAAAACACAATATTTGAGCTCCTCCAGATTTGATGATATGAATGATGTATGCTGTAGTCTCCTATAATTCAGTGTCTGCTTAACTTGTATTTGAATCCTTTGTGCTCACGAGTTGCTGCTTTGTGAACATGCACCTTTTCCAACAGTGTGTAAAACATAACAAATAAATAAATGCATTACTTCCGACTGAAGGAATCCAAAGTAGAGAGGCATAAATCTCTTTTTTGTCTCCTTCCACCAGAAAATCCAGACAATCCCTCTGCGATTGGAAGAGGATGGGGCGTCCCGCTATGCTTTTGTTTCCTGTGAGAGGAAAACTTCAATCACTTCAGAGCTGCGTCTTCATTGGTCCGCTCCGAGTTTCATGAGCCCTCTCCTGAAGTCGTCTGATTGGTCCTTCATTGCAGTGTGAAGACTTTTCCAGCCAATCGTTATCCGCCTGGGTGAGTGCCGCTTCCCCTTCCCACCAGCTGCTGCAGTCAATCAGCTCATTCAGCAGCATGAGTGTGTGTGTTTGCGGCCACCCTTTCCTCCCCCTCCCTTCTCTTTCCCTCCACGAAACAGCCAGCCCACCCTCCTTTCCACTCCCATCCCCCCTTTTCCCCTCGCACACTCATGCACTGTTATTCTCCTCACACACTCACACACTCCTTCCACATGAGGCCCAGCAGCAGCCTGATGTGTGTGAGTCACCGGAGAAAGTTACACTAGTGCGTTTATGTGTGTGTGTTTGCAGTGCTGCAGCGTCTCCTCTGCAGCAGATTTCTGCCTCAGTCAGGACACAGAGAGAGAGAGAGAGAGAGAGAGAGAGAGGGGAGATCGAGGTTCACTGCAGCTGAATCAGGGATTCTGCACAAGGTAATCACTGCTTGATATCATGTTAATGTTTTTAAAGATACTCTGTCACTAACACTCTGCTGTGGTCGGATTAAGGTAGATCTTTGTGTGGTTTTGGGTCAGATTGTAAGCAGCACTTGTTCCAGCCTGTGTCACCTCTGATTCACTTGTTTTGGGATTTTAAGAAAGTTTTTGCGTCAGATTTTACTCAAATTGAGTGACATGCCAGAGGTAAGTGTGAAGTAATTGATATTATGTAACACCAAATTATTACTATCATCAGTACCTTACTTTTAAAACCATAAACAAGTTTTTCTGCGCTTTCTTTTTGCAAACACAACAACTTTTTCTTGACAAAATGTATAAAAAAACACCACATTTAGATATACATACACTTATTTGACCATAAGCAAACTTAACGCCATCAAGGCTCTTTTTAAATCATTGTGTGGGATATAATTTCATTAGTATTTTAAAAGAGTATCATGGTTTGAAGCCCATCACTCGCTTTAGATCACTAATCCTGAACTTTGGTCCACCATATGCTGCTTAAGCCTCAAACCCCCTTTTGATGAGGGGAAGAGATAAATCTGGGAGATGGGATTACAGCCTCTATTAGCTATTTTCATGGACTTGTATAACAGCTGGTTGTGCCTTATTACCATCTTTTTATGTCCAACCACTTTAAAGTTTAAAGTGCAGTTGACCTGAAATAAGTCACACTTGTGTTGATTATTTAAAGTCACAGCTCGATCATTCAGTCTCTAAAATGTCAAAAACTTCATAACAATGCTCATGATATCATTCCAGAGCACTGTCAACAAGGCTTTACATTACATCTATGTCCAAAAAAAATCTTTGTTTACAATAATGATTTAAAAAATCAGCACTTATTTTTATTTTGAAGCTTAAACTAGCTCTGATTTAACCAAAATAACACACAGATTTTCACTGTGTTTGACAATTATTATTACATGGATTACAACTGCTTAGAAGTAATAATAATAATAATTTTATTTGTGGAGGACTTTTCAAAAAACAAGTTACAAAGTGCTTCACATGGGCAGCAAAATAAAACAGGCAGTTCATAAAATCACACAAGTCAAGATAAAGAAATACAACATTTTAAAAGACATCAAATTCCCTTAAAAGAACTCTAAAGGAATACAATTATTTTAAAATATATTTCTTAAGATGGTTAAAATGAAATCAAATGAAATCAAATCAGGAAAGGCTCTTTGATAAAGTATGTTTTAAGAAGGGACTTTAAAGAGCTCACTGACTCAGCAGACCTGATCTCCTCGGGCAGATCGTTCCACTGCAAATGTCCCGTCCCCTTTCCTTTTCATTTTTGTATTTGGAATGTACGATAAACCTCTGCCCGAGGATCTCAATGCATGCGTCAGCTCCTAAGGTACTAAAAGGTCTGCTATATTGCTCGGAGTAAGGACATGTAGAGCTTTAAAAGTAATCAGTAAAATCTTAAAATCAAATCTAAAACACACAGGGAGCCGGTGCAAGGAAGCTAAAAGTGGAGAGATATGGTCATATTTTTTGGTTCTGGTTAAAACCCTGGCAGCTGAGTTTGGACAGTTTGTAGTTGTGGTAGTTGCAGCTGCAGCTTTAACACACTGTTTAATAATTATATAATAATAGTTTTGTGTTTGTGTATGAGATGCAAGTGAATCATTATGATCTCAAGATGCAAATGTTTTGTGCAGTAGATGCAACAACTGTAAAGTGATAAGCTGCTTTTTTTTAAGGGGATGGTTTCTATGACGGTGTTAAGATCCTAATCAGACTATAAGAGCTGCAGATTAAAACTTAAGTGCTTTGTAGTCACTGAAATCTGTCTGTAAAGCAGTGAAATTTGAACACCCAACCCTTCAGATACAGGAGGTTTAGACAAACTGTTGCTGGTGTTGTCATGAATAACTCCTCACATGAGATGTCATGATATCATTTGTTAAGTGAGTCAGAAATAAACTGTCATTAGAGTCCGGGCTTTAAAGCCTCTGACGGCTGTTTGGCTGATTCATGTAAAAGCTAATTGTCACAGCAGTGGTGGTGTTAGTCGCTCTGTGAGCAGCTTGGCAGCCTCCCGGTGGGCCCACACGTGGTGATCCGGCTCAGAGGATCCATGACAATACACCCCCCTCACTACATGTTGGTGTGAAGTAAACAATAAAAACAAAGCCCACATCATCCGTGGGCTCTGCTGCTGACTGCTGGTGCATCCATCTTTGTGTGATTCCACTTCACTTCTTAGTGATACAGCTCAAATCAGAAGCAGGAAAGTTCAAATATGTGCTGAGAAATTTAAGGAATGCTGTTTCGGAAGATGTGACTGGCACCAGATGTTTGGAAACCCTTATCTTGAACTCTTTCTTTTGCAATCTGTGAGTAGGAAACGTGTTTCTTTATGCTGAAACGGTTGTTTACTCACAGTCCTCCAAAAATATAACAGGTCTCATGCTCCTGCATCCAGTTTTAGTCCGTCTTAGTCATGTAAATGTGTCACTTCTGACTTCTTTCAGCAGCACAGCAGGCGTGACAGAGGAGGAGGGCTTAAAGCGTTAACATGTGGGCTTCATGGAATGACGGTTAAAGAGATAACCCATGACACAAGGATGTCATTGAATCCTATATGTCATCATTTATTCTAAGGAACACAGATAAATCCTACTGCCTGGCCTGCTAAAGCTCTTCAATACATTAAAGAAATACACGACAGATGTTAGCATGGTTTGCAACAACTTTTAACTATTAGTAATCCTCTTAAAGCAACTTTTTTTTACTGTCAATTCTTTGGATACATGTATTAAAAGAAAGCTAATAATAACAGTGTAGGAACCACAACATTGCAGGGAACATAATGTGAGTAAATGGACTAAATTAAATAAAACCCTCTCCTCTACAAGCTGAGTTGTAAGGTTCTTGCAGTCAAAAATAAACCTTTACTAGATATATAGTTTGTGTTTATAACACCTGAACATGAGATAAAGGTGTGTATGACAATACTTTACATGTTCAAACATTTAAAATCGCTTATTAAATCCCTTTTAATCAAGAGGTTTTTATTCTTTTTAAAGCATTATCACTGGCAGGATTTTATAATTTGATTTTATATTTCTGATTTTTGATTGTTTTAAAGGTACAGTGTGTAGAAATGGAACTATTTAGCTATATCTAGCAGTCAGATTCTAAATTGACACATTGGCTCCCTTGCTCACCCCTCTCATAGTAGAGGCTACAGTGGCCTTTGAGGACAAGAAGCTCCTAGGATTAATGATATAACCCTCCATTAGTCAAGTTTTTACCATAAAAAATGACTATCAACCACTCTCTTCAGAATCAGAATCAGCTTTATTCGCCAAGTATGCTTGAACACACAAGGAATTTGACTTCAGTAAACTGTGCTCTCTTTGTACAAGGCAGAATAGGAATAAGAATAAGAACTACAATAAAAAATAAAATAAAAATATAATAACAATAACCTTAGCTATAAATACAAAGAAACAACAAATAGGCATGACTAATATGTACAGGCTAAAATAATATGATAAAGTGCAGTGGTGAGTAGCAGAGGTAGTTTTTACATTAAAGAAATAGAAGTTAAATAGTACAAAAAATAGAAATATGGAATTCTGCTTTGAGAATTGTTGCATTGTGTATCTACATGTATATTTACAGAGAGTATTGATCCAACAGGTATGACACTGTTATGGTTTAGTGTTCATCAGAGTGACAGCCTGGGGGAAGAAACTGTTCTTATGGCGGGTTGTTTTGGCGCACAGTGATCTGTAGCGCCTGCCGGAGGGGAGGAGTTTAAAGAATTTGTGTCCAGGGTGTGAGGGGTCAGCAGTGATGCTACCTGCCCGTTTCCTGGCCCGGGACCGGTACAAGTCCTGGATGGGGGGCAGGTCGACACCGATGATTTTTTCTGCAGTCGTTATAGTCCGTTGCAGTCTGTGTTTGTCTAGTTTGGTTGCAGAGCCAAACCAGACAGTGATGGAGGTACACAGAACAGACTGGATGATGGAGGTGTAGAAGATGATCAGCAGCTCCTGGGGCAGGTTGAACTTCCTGAGCTGACGCAGGAAGTACATCCTCTGCTGGGCCTTTTTCTCTTCTTCTCTGTCTTCCAACTAATGCATTTTTTGCATGGCAACTCCCTTAAAACACTAAAGTGTACGTTTCCTAGTTTGTCCATTCTGTGCTACTAAGAAATGGATGGTGCATGCAAGGGGACCCACTCCCATGTAGATATAGAAAGCTAATTCTAAGTTAACAAAAATAACATTATTTTTTATATTCAGGTGATTATACACTAATACACACTGACAAATATTATGTTCTATGTTTACCAATGGTCTGCCAAAATGCTTGAAGCATACTACACACTGCTCCTTTAATCTTGTATATTTCGTTGTTTCCAACATTTTTTTATTTCCATTTATTTATCTTCCTCACATTTCTCTTTTATTGTCTTTTAGTTTCTTTCTTATTTAAACAGTGCTACATAAATAAAGGTTATTATTATCATTATTTATTATTGTAGTTATTATTATTAATAACTTATTTTACTCCAGATGAGAAGCCATGTTTGTTTCCAGTTAAGCCTTTGACTTACCTCAAGTGTTCTCAGGGTAAAGCTGGCCGGTTTGGCTCTTGAGTATTTTCCTCTGGTCCTTTTGAAGGTACAGATAAATATTTAAGTTAAAACACCAATTAAGTGACTTGAATATGTTTTTTCTTACCTATTTTTAAAAATCCTAAATGCCATTCCTCATCATCAGTGTGATCTTTCTGTTGCACAGCGGATTGAGGAAATGTTACAATCTGCACTGGATGCCATTAACGCTGATGCCTTGTAAGATCAGTTAAGATGGTTTCTGCTGTTTAAATGAAAAGTTGAGGAGTTATCCCCACTTTTCAAACTCAACTCTGTGTATTAAAGGCTTTAAAATCCCAACATAACCTTTTAAATGACCAAAGGGATGTCTGACAGTTAGACCAAGTAGAAGAAAAGTAACCGATTTAACATCATCTTCTTTTTCTAAATCCTGTGTCTCTTCAACAGTGATCTCCAACATGGAGGTACCCAGAAGGCCTCAGCCCTCCTCCTTCACTCTGCCTCTACCTAAACCTGCTCTGTCATCGCTCGGAGCCGCCGAGAAGGTCACCAGGAAGGATTCGATGACGGAGCAGAGGGACCGAACCACAGAGAAGGACCCGTATGGAGAAGAGACGTTAAGCTCAGAGGAGGAGTCAAATGTGTCGCTATGTTCGGAGAGCTCAGAACTTTTAAACACTAACACTGCAGGAGCTACACTTTCCTCTCAGGATAGTTTCTCTGAGGCGAGCTCGATATCGGAGGAGAGGCTGGCAGAGGAGGCCAGGAAGAAGACAGAAGAGGATGAAGCAGCATCGAAAGAGAGGGCGGCACAGAGGCAGCTGCTGGCTATAGAGGAGCTGGTGATGTCTGAAAGGAATTACCTGAGACTGCTTCAAGTCAGCACTGTGACCATCAGGAGCAACCTGCAGAAACTTCAGGTAGGGGAGGAGTGTGTGCAGCATTTACGTATAGAAGCTCACCTTCAATCACTGTCTACTGTCTGCAACAACAAGAAGAACATAAACACACAACTGCAAGATCCATCCTTTAATTGTTGCAGCTTGACTTCTGTGTTTTCATTTTTAGTCTTGTGTCAACTCTTTTGATCGTGCCCTAAATTAAGACTAATGCGCACAATCACTGCAGCTTCCAGAGGAGCCGTTTTGCAGATGCTGCTCAGCGCTTTATTATTGTTAACTTTTCATTATGTTTGAAGCACGGCTCATTGCTGCCAAATAATCATTTAATATGCAGTAATGAAATGAGGCCTCGTAAAGCAGAATGGAATCAGGTTTAATGGGCAGGGAGGGAGGAGCGTTAAAACGATGACACGAAACTGGGGATGAAGAAGAATTAAATGAAAGTGGAAGAGGAGTGTTGTTATGGAGGGAGGAAGCACAGCAGGAGAAGAGCTGAGGGATGAACAGAGGGGGCGTGGCAGAGAAAGGAAGAGAGAGGAAAAATGTGACTGAATGCTTCCATTGTGGGACAGGAGAAGCTGCGGGTTTGTTTTCGACGGCACTGTGGACATTGTTTAGTCTTCGAGAGCGGCCCACTGTCGTCTCATAGGAGACACAAACGAGAGCGTTCTTCATCAGCTGTGCATGAGTGTGCTTATTGAGAGGGAGCAGACACACACACACACACACACACACACACACACTCACACAGATACATGAAGGAACATTAGATTTAAAAATCAGGACTTTAAACTGTACTGTAAAACAGATCAGTCATGACGCTCATTTTTGAGAGTACAATGCCAATGATTCACAGTCATATTTGTTGTTTCGTCACATCACCACAACATTTTAGCTTCATGTGAACCCTTTTTTATCTACATGTTGTATGTTTATTGTCTTCAAACATCTCTCTAGGGCTGAGCAATTAATTCTAATATCATTTAAACCAAATATGGCAGAGTTCAGGCTCAAATCCCAGGAGATACAGATTATTTTTAGTTTAATTTTTATTTTTTAGTCCATCAGACAGAATTTAAAACTTGGACTTTGATTAAACAACTGGGAAATTAGCCGCTTTGGTACATCCTTAAACTCCTCAACTTGAGATAACACAGCTGGTCGTCCATAACAAGTTATGATCAGTTGTTTTTTCCATATCTGGACTATTTTTTCTGGCCATTTCAGGAAATCAGCACAGATTTCCCCTTTATTTTTTATTATTTTTTAAGTTATATTTTGTGGCATTTTCACCTTCAATATTACAGGACAGCTGAAGAGAGACAGGACATGTGGGGAGTACATAATGGGGCAGTACATGCAGTAAATAAATCATTGCAGTAAGTACATTTTAGCTTCATGTGAACCCTTTTTTATCTACATGTTATAAGTCTATTGTCCTCAAACATTTCTCTAGGGCTGAACAGTTTAATCTAATATCATGAAAACCTAATATGGCAGAGTTCAGGCTCAAATCCCAGGAGATGAGGATTCATTTTTAGTTTAATTTTTATTTTTTAGTCCATCAGACAGAATTTAAAACTTGGACTTTGATTAAACAACTGGGAAATTAGCCGCTTTGGTACATCCTTAAACTCCTCAACTTGAGATAACACAGCTGGTCGTCCATAACAAGTTATGATAAGCAGTTTTTTTCAAGATCTAGACTTTTTTTTTTTGCCATCTCGGGAAATCAGCACAGATTTCCCCTTTATTTTTTATTATTTTTCAAGTTATATTTTATGGCATTTTCACCTTCAATGTTACAGGACAGCTGAAGAGAGACAGGAAATGTGGGGAGTACATAATGGGGCAGTACATGCAGTAAATAAATCATTGCAGTAAGTACATGTTAGCTTCATGTGAACACTTTTTTCTCTACATGTTGTATGTCTATTGTCCTCAAACATTTCTCTAGGGCTGAACAGTTTATTCTAATATCATGAAAGCCATATATGGCAGAGTTCAGGCTCAAATCCCAGGAGATGAGGATTCATTTTTAGTTGAATTTTTATTTTTTAGTCCATCAGACAGAATTTAAAACATGGACTTTGATTAAACAACTGGGAAATTAGCCGCTTTGGTACATCCTTAAACTCCTCAACTTGAGTTAACACAGCTGGTCCTCTATAACAAGTTTTGATCAGTTATTTTTTCCATATCTGGACTTTTTTTTCTGGCCATTTCAGGAAATCAGCACAGATTTCCCCTTTATTTTTTATTATTTTTTAAGTTATATTTTTGGGCATTTTCACCTTCAATGTTACAGGACAGCTGAAGAGAGACAGGAAATGTGGGGAGTACATAATGGGGCAGTACATGTAGTAAATAAATCATTGCAGTAAGTCCATTTTAGCTTCATGTGAACCCTTTTTTATCTACATGTTATAAGCCTATTGTCCTCAAACATTTCTCTAGGGCTGAACAATTTATTCTAATATCATTAAAACCAAATATGGCAGAGTTCAGGCTCAAATCCCAGGAGATGAGGATTCATTTTTAGTTGAATTTTTATTTTTTAGTCCATCAGACAGAATTTAAAACTTGGATTGGGATTAAACAACTGGGAAATTAGCCGCTTTGGTACATCCTTAAACTCCTCAACTTGAGACAACACAGCTGGTCTTCCCATAAGAAGTTATGATCAGTAGTTTTTTCCATATCTGGACTATTTTTTCTGGCCATTTCAGGAAATCAGCACAGATTTCCCTGTTATTTTTTAAGTTATATTTTTGGGCATTTTCACCTTCAATGTTACAGGACAGCTGAAGAGAGACAGGAAATGTGGGGAGTACATAATGGGGCAGTACATGCAGTAAATAGTTGAGGCTGGACGAGGGCTAAAGCCTCTGTATATGGGTCGAGCACTTAGACAGCTAGGCAAGCGGCGCCCCGAGATTTCCCCTTTATGAAGATGAATTTAACTCATTAACTCAAATGACAGATTTTCTCATGACAGCTTTAAGGCCTTTTTTCACAACATGCCATAAACGAAGCCCAAGCCAACACATCATGCTCCCCAGACTTAAGGAAATGTGCTTGTTTCTGCAGATGTCAGCGAAAAATCAGGTTAATCATATTTAATTCTTAAATTTAAGATGAAATGCAAACAAAAACGTTCCCATGATTGCAAAACATGTCATATAATTAACTTTTTAGAAATGCTTTTATGTCATATCATATCAGGATCAAACTCTCTCCAACATGCTGCCTCTGTGTTCAGTGATTTTAGGTGTTTTACAACTAAAAGACATGTGTATGTTATTTAGACATAAATTAAAAGAACAGATAAATGTCTTACCAGGTTATCCTGCAAGAGGAGGAATGTAAAGGAATCATGTTTCAAAAGATCAAGAATCAAGAAAGCTGTATTTCCAAGAAATTTGACTTCATTGATTTAACAACAAGACAGTAAGGACAATAAATAAAGAAACAAAGCACTATTTAAGGACATAAGTAAATAAGTTTTACAGCTCAGAGCCCTGAAGCGCTGGCCGGAGGGCAGCAGGTCAAAGAGGTGGTGACCCGGGTGAGAGGGGTCTGTGAGGATTTTTCCTGCCTTTGTCCTCATTCTGGAGGAGTACAGGTCCTGGAAGGAGGGCAGGGGGGCACTGATGATCCTCTCTGCAGTCCTGACTGTCTGTTGCAGTCTCCTCATGTCTGATTTGGTAGCAGAATCAAACCAGACAGTGAGGGAAGAGCACAGGACAGACTCAGTGACTGCAGAGTAGAACTGTTTCAGCAGCTCCTGTGGCAGGTTGAACTTCTGCAGCTGGAGGAGGAAGTTCAGTCTCTGCAGGGCCTTTTTCACCACAGAGTCTATATGGGTGGATGACAGAGATAGACAACAGAGTTAAAGATAAGCACAAAAACGATCATCAGTAGAGACAAAAATGAAGTAGGAGCCCAAAGGACGGTTATTCCTCAGAGAAACAATTGGAAAAGGAGTTGGTGTGTATTTCCAACTTGGATGCATACCTCAGTATAACCTGTGTGATCTACAGCTCTTCACATACTAAAGCTTCATGTTTTTCTCCCCATCACAGCCTCCCCTCGTCAACCTGGACAGCATGTTCCTCCACATAGAGGATGTGATCAACGTGTCATGTCGTCTCCTCGGCCTGTTGGACCAGAAGCAGATCCAACCTGGAGACCCTCTCTTCCTGCAGACACTCTGTAAGAAATAAATCCTAAGACTCCCATCTTGGTGACTTTGGTGTTTACCTTCCATCATTATCACTAACAGGAAGTGGTGAAAGCTGCTGGTTTTACAGAGAATTCTCTCTGTTTTTTTACAGAGAATTCTCTCTGTAATCGCCTTGATTAGACTTCTTGACAGGAAACCAATAAGTCTTCAAACATCCTGTTTTTCACACATGGTTTTCACTCCTTTTCATATGTGAGAATCTGAACTAGCTGACACTACCACATTCACGTCCAGGTCTGCGTGTTTCATTGCAAACACACGAGTTTATCATGAAGGTTGTGCACCTTTAAAATGTGACCGGGCATGCTTTCTTTATTTTCTTTAAATTAAAAGCATCTTTTAGCTTCTTGAAGTTATTACATCTCACATTTTTGATGCATTTACATACAAAGAAAAGCATTTTACTGAACATGTGCAGTGATGAAGATGATTTATTCTGCTGTCCCAACAGGTGATTCGTTCCTCAGCCTCTCTTCAGACATTGAAACAGCATACAGGGAATATCTGTCAAACTACAGCCACGTCACAGTGGTGGAGAACAGCTTCAAACAGAAGGAGGCACTCTGGAATGAGATCGTCAAAGTCGTCAAGACCTCAGCGTAAGTTTGTTTTGTCTTTCTGTTCGATACAGGAGAAGTAATCCCAGGTTTTGTACCCCTTTGAATAAACGGTGATTCTTATCCTTAATCTCTCCAGGCCTGAAGTAAACGCCACCTCTCTGACTTTCTTCTTGGTGATGCCTGTGCAGCGGATCGCCCGCTACCCTCTCCTCCTGCAGACCATCCAGAAACACACAGAGAAAACTCACCCAGCGTACGCACTACTGGAGCAAACCGCTCACACCTCCATCGCCTTAAACTGTCGCATCAATGAGTACAAGCGCTTCAGAGAAGTTGGTGAGACATCAAGTCAATTTAGTGAGGCGTTCATAACAGAAAATGTAGTGTTACACCCGACTCTGGTATGATCCTTCTCCTTCATGATCCAACTAGAGGAGGAAGTGAATGTTTTTTAAAATGTCTGATAACATAATGAAACCTGACTGAAGTAGGTCTTTCTATAGATCCTGTTTTGCTTCAGTCAGAGGTGACATTTATCTCCTCAAAGCAACACGACTCCAAAGATAAAAACTTGAGATTTTCTCTTCCTGAACACAGGAGTTACTTGTCTGTAGCAGCTTAAAAGCAAACAATGTAAAGTCAGTTTACAGTTTCAATAAGTGTCTCACTCTTAAACATGAAGAGAAATCTCAGCAGGTACATTTCTGTAATGATGTCAGACACCTTTTACATCAATCATGCTTTGTTTTTTCTTGTCAGTTTAAAGAGCCAATATATGGCTGCCAGCTGGCTCAACCTACAAAAGCAGTTCTAAAAAATGTTGTTCCTCATAGTTTGAAAGATCTCCAGATATATGAGAGCCCGGACACAGGTTTCAAAACCCCAGAATTCCCGTCAAAGAGTCTTTTAGTTTTATTTCCCTTTAGCCTGGTAGGTAGAGAAGTGTTTTGAGACTCTATAGAGAAGAGTTGGTTGAAGCATAATGATGCACAGATGTCAATCAGACTTTATTTATGAAGCGCTTTTCATACAATGACATTGTAACATAAAGTGCTGTACATAAAAACAACTTAAAATAGAATAAATTAAGAAAAAGAAAGATATATAAATATCTAAAAAAATAGACATAAAAAGACCCCCCATCCTTATCCCAACCCCAGCCCTGACTCCAAACCCAAACCACAATCCTAAGGTTAATAACACAATATATGCAACAACAATAATAATAATAATAATAATAATAGTAAAAATAAAATAACTAAATAAATGAAAAATAAAAAAGAAGTTGCTGAGCGAACTCGGAAATGCTCTCATGATATCTTAATGAGGAAACACTGGGAGAAACATAAGATGTTAAAAATCCACACAGGAAATTAAACTCACCAAAAAAAAATACATTTCTAAGATAATAAAACACTAAAATATTAAACCATTAAAAGGAAATAAGATGCTCTACATAAAATAAATGAATAAATAAAAAAATAAAAAGTGACTAAAAGTTAAACTAGATATTAAATAATTAAATTAATTTAATTTAATTAAATAAAAAGTGACTAAAAGTTGAACAAGATAATAAATAAATAGAATAAATTCAGTAAAAAGTGACTTTAATTTGAACTAGATGATAAATTAATAAATTAAATTAAATAAAAAGTGACTAAAATTTGAAGTAGATAATAAATAAATTTCAGTCAGACAACTCACGTTTAAATTGTTTATTGTAGCAGCAAATACATATTCATGTTTGGCGCCCAGGCTCCGGCCTCATCACTCCCTGCAGATAAGTTTACATGCAGACATTGAGGAGTGATGAGCAAAAACATACTAAACACCCCCGGAGCCTGCAGGTGGAAGCTGGGGAGGCGATGGGGAAGAAGAAAATATCAGCAATAGGCATGCAGCAGCAGAGGCGTTGACAGGCAGAGAGAGAGATGGGAGATTTTACCCAGTTTAAATAGACCGCCAATTTGAGAGGCAGAGGGCAGGATTGGATGATGGTTATGAGAGTGGGACATGTGACGTGTATGGCATTGCAGCTCGAGTTGTCTGCCTGAACTATCTCGCAGGCGTCGCTCCATAAAGTAAGATGAAATCTTAGTCTTAGCTTGTTCCCCAGACTAACTCTCCTTCTTCCTTTTTTTTTGCAGCTGACAAATACAAGAAGACTGAAACTCTCACCATGAAGGACAAGATCAACCGTCTCAACACCCACAGCATCGCCAAGAAGACGGCCAGGATCAGCCAGCACTTCAAACACGAGGCTGGAATAGCGCCTAAGGTGGGATGAAAGTTAATTAGCACTCTCCTGATGTAGTGTACTTGAGCCAACACTGACTCACTGCAAGCTCTGCTGCAGAGGAAAGCCATAAAAATCAAAGAGGCCTCGTGTTAGGTAAGGGTGAGGTTGGTCAGAGGTAACTCTTAAAGCAGGGGTGTCCAAACTTTGTTCAAACAGGGCCACATATGATGTTGTCAGAATACCTCAGGGCCAGTGACTCCTACTGAGACTTTGGAATCATAAAAGTTAGATATGAAATCTCTATTTAATATCAATTATTTTAAATGTTTCCTCAATAAAACAGTTACTAGGAAGTACCATGTAAAGATTAGCAAACTTTATCTTCTTCTGGAGGAAAATGTTTCTCATTCGGGTCGGGCAATGTGGGAATTGTATCATTATTTTCCTATGGCAGGATCACAATCTGGATTTCATCACACTTCTTTTTCATGTTGTTTTTAAGACTTTTCTGACCATCAGACAACATTTTAAGAACAAAATAATTATTTTCTTGAGTTCTGAACATTATTTTTATGCACCAAATTTGGCCTTTTCTGCACAATTTCATAATTTGGATCTTGTCTTGTGTCCTCTTTTGTGTCTTCTGAACTTTTAGTGTTCATCAAGAACATTTTCACATCATGATAAAAACACTAATTTGAAAACCTGTCAGCTTTAAGAGTTCTTGTGTTTATTCTTTATTGCCATCTTGCAGAATTCCCAGAGCTTTGGCTTTAGACAGGTAGTTCCTTGGGCCGCTATTGGCCCCCGGGCCGTACTTTGGACATGCCTGTCTTAAAGGCTTCTGAAACCTTCCAGTACTCGCTTTACCTCAGCTGCCACGCTGTAGTTAATAATTAATCAGACAACCTGCAGAGAAAATGTATGATATGACCGTTTATTGGCTGCAGTTTGCTTCATTCTGGTGCGCTGAGCTTTTCCAGGTCACAGTTATGAGTCTGATAAGGTTGTTATGGTCTAATCAAAGAGTTTGTCCGAAGCTGCAAGAAGGCCACTGCACTGTGTAGCTTGTTTTCATCAGGCATCAGGAAAATGAAAGTAGAGCACTGAATACTGCAAATATATGTACTGATGCAGTGTACAGGGTTTTTTTGAAACCTTGGAGCTTGACTGATTAGAGAGTGTTGAGACTGGTACAGGTTTTTGAGGGAAAGACACAGTAGATCATTTTAGCAGGAATGTAAGCAGAGCATTTTACTTCTGCACCAGTATGAATATTAAAAAATCTTTATTAAGAGAAATATATTTAAAATGATTATAGAGTATTCAGAGCAGTGTTTTTTGAAAGCATTATTTGTCAACTATCCTCTCTGTTTACCTGTGTGTTTGTTTAGCTGGTGGACGAGGAGTTTGATGCCTTGGAAGGTTTATTTTATGTCGTTGAACATGGCATCCTGGAACTCCTTGAGAACGTGGAGATGTACCTGCACCACCTACAGGTAAGCTGCATTTGCTCAACATTATACTAACTGACACATATTACAGTTAGATTATATTTCACTCTTGATATGATGAAACTTAGCCTTCATAGGATTAAAGGATTCAGTGTGTCAGATATGTGTTGACACATATGACAGTGTAGCTACAACATTCTAGGTCACCATAAGGAGGTTAGAATCACAGACGTGTCTGCAGTTTCTGGTTTGAATAAAGTCCTGGACTGTTTTGGGAGGACATAATAAATATCTTATTATCTGTCTGGAATCGTATTTGTCCTGAAGCAATACATAAGTTCCAGATGTTTCCAATGTTCCTGCTCACTGACAACAATGAAACTGTCAACATGAATGTGTTTCTTTGTTTGTTTTCATGCTGCAAACTTTTGAACTGTTTGTAAACTTCTGAGTGTTTGTAGCTACTCTTGGAAGGATGAGACAGCCCTAGAACCCCTAGTTGATCTCAAAAGACAAATTATAACAGCTGATGACACAATTATTTATTGTACCAGTGCTTCAGCTGTTTAGTTTAGGTGCAGTTTGTGAAATTTGATGTACTAAAATGTCCCACCAAATAATACATGTCATTGATTTCTATGTTTTCAGGTTATTAAGTCTTGTTTTTGAGCCGGCACCTGTCCAACAAATATGGTCTCTTATGGCCTTTTCTTGAAATCTGACTAAGCTGTGATGATAATGTTGAAATTCAGATTTGTAGATTGAATTTTTGGGATCAAGGGAATCTAATTATGTTACTCTGGATCACCAACATCAATGAGTAAAATATCAGTGTCATATGTGAAGCCTAAATCCTACCTTATTTTTCACAAAATCTTCATTTTTGCCTAATACTGTTTAAATTTAACAGAAAATCACAAGTACATGAACCAGCAGGTTTGCTCAGGAACATCTGCAGGTCTCAACTTAAGAGGAAAGGGAGGCCGGGGTGCTGGTGGCCTAGCGGTCCAAGCGCCCCACATACAGAGGCCATAGTCCTTGTCGCAGGGGTGGCCGGCTCGACTCCCGGCCATGTCCATGTCCTGCATGTCCATCCCCACTCTCTACTCCCCACACCTCCTGTCTCTCTTCAGCTGTCCGAAATATAACTTTAGAAAAAAAAAAGAGTAAAAAGAGGCCTTATGGATTCTTAATAATTTCAGATAGCAATAAACATGTCCAAAAAACAAGAATCTTTGACATTCTGGTTACTAACTACAGTACTGTGTTAGAGAAATGGAATAGTTGGGGCACGGCTGAATATTATTCTTGGAACCGGTAAAGAAGTTAGCACACTAAATGTCAGGGTTCCCACGCATCCTGGAAAAACTGGAAAACCTTGAAAAACAGTTGACCAGTTTTCCAGTACTGGAAAACACCTGGAAAATAGGAGAAAAAGTCAAATGTCCTGGAAAATCACAGATTGTGCTGGAAAATGATTCCAACATGACTGTGTGCGATCTAAGAAGGTTAAAAAAACACATCCCCATTCAACATTTGTGGCCATTTCTGTCATTCAGATCTATTTAGGTCAATTTATGCACTGATCCTCTGATTATTATTATTATATATTTATTTCAGTAAGGCAGCTTCCAGAGTCCTTTGCTGGCTCTTTTGTTTTTTACTTAGCTAATTTTATATTTTTTGAGAAAAGAGAAAGCTGAGATGAGAGTTGCCCATCATTAAAGTGTTGTACATCTGCGGTTGCATTATTCTATAATCAATTTGCCATCATTTTTAAGCATGTAAGATATGATTTCATGGATAGCCATAGACTACATATCTTCAATGTAGACTTCCACTGAGAGGAACATATTAGACTATTTAGGAACTAAATTAGGAACTACATTTAGACTGTCATACCAACTTGATCATCACTGAAAATGTCCTTGAAATGTCCTGGAAAATGATCTCTGGAAAAGAGTGGGAACCCTGAATGTCCTTTCACAATCTGGGCAAGGTATTGTACAAACCAGAGCCTCCCTCAGTGTTTGTACACTACTTTGCCCAGATTAAAAGGTTGTGAAAGGACATTTAGTGTGCTAACATATTGACCAGTTCCACAGTCCTTTCGTAGTCGGGCACCTTAGAAAGTTTTTCAGAGTTCTCCTTTTTTGCCCTGTTGGATATTTATTCCTGCACATGTTTATGAGTCACACTGTGTAAACTCAGAGACTCCAGAAGTCAAACACATGAGTTCCTATATGTACATTTCCACTCTGCAATTATCCTCTGTCAAAGTTTTTCCTCTCTCTGTTCCCGACCACCAAAGTTCAGCTCTGTATCCTCCATGTTTTAGAATCTCCTACGCTTTCAGGGCCAGTCATTTTCTCCACACCAGGAGAGTTGTCCTCTTGCTCAGATAGTTCAGCTTTTCTTGCGTCTAAAAATTCAGGGAGAAATTCAGAGTTCTGAAAATGGTTTGTAAGCTCTTCCCATTTCTGTCCCTACAGAGGTTCCTGGCCTGCAAAACAGAGGAGTTTGACTTTGACATGGATGGAGAGAAGGCACCTATTTGCTACAAGGAGATCACTACAGCTCTCCGGCAGTGGATTCTTCCTACGTTTGTGAGTCTGCTCGTCATTTTTCATCCTGAAGTACTCAAATTCTCCAAAATAAAGCAGCAGAAAAACAAACAAAGAGGGCAAAAGCATTCTCATGTATCATAAGTAAACACACTTCTCTAGCAGAATGAACCCTGCCAGAATAACATGATTGATGCATAAACAACCACTGTGGCCTTGGTGTAATGATAAGCTTAATCCCTGCTCCCATAAAGGAGAGGAGGTTAAAGACGTTGATCCACAAGCCGCTGTGTGCGCTCCGGGACCTCCTGGTGGGTCCGAGGAACCTGATCAGGAAACGGCTGGACAAGCTGCTGGACTATGAAGTGATCTGTGAGAAGTCCAATCTGAGCTATGAGGAGCAGGCCGTGGCCAACACATACAGGTAGAGACAAACCTCTGAATGTAATCACAGGATAGATGTATGTCTTCTACTTATTCTCTCATCAGTCTGAAAACTTCACAGTTCTTTGAGCGTGTTTTTCTGTTTATTTTTTTTACCCTTGACCCTTCAGGTAGGCTTAGTGTGCTGAACTGTTTACTGCTGTTGACTGTTTTCAAATATTGACTCTCAACTTTACTCCACTAACAGATTCTGGTGTGTCTGAGTCAGTGTCAGGCCAGACTGTGTGTCTAATTTGAAAGAAGCCTTCTTTAAATGTCCCCTCTTTGTTGTTTGTCACAGGATCAGAACGTTATAAAGCCGACATGTGTGCAGAAATGTTCTAACTCTCTCTTCATCCATCCTGTAAATCTCTCCTCTCCTCACAGGACGATGAACACGCTGCTCCTCAATGAGCTCCCTCAGTTCAACAGTCTGGCTCTGCAGATGATCTGGAGCATGCTGGGGACGTTCAGCTGTCTGCACAGAGACCTCGCCTCAGACATGGAGCAACTGTTCCAGAGCTTTGCACAGCAGGTATTGTCATATGAGCAATGCACTCACTCACTGAACATGTTAGAATAAAGCAGCAAAAAATACAATCATGCAAAGTCTGCAGGATTTTAAGTTTTTAGTAGTGCAATACTTTCTTATGACTCAAACATTTAATCTAGATTATCTCTCTCTTTTTAGCTCCCTCAGAGCTCTCTCAACCCCAAAGCATTCTGGGAGTGGGCTGAGTCTGCAGTGCTGGAAGGTGCGAGGAGGCTGGAGACTTTGTGTCAGAATGTACAGGACACGTTAAATGCCCCCATCGACCAGGTTGGTGCAGATGAGACTGAGATAGTTGTTGTGTCACTGTTTGTTTTTGGGGCATGTTGACCTGGAGCCTTTTAACTTCTGTGTTTGCTCACTTTATTAACCCCCAAAACAAGTCCTGATGGTTAGATTGCACTTGTCTTTTACATGTACCATAAAAAGACCAAGAGGCAACCTCTGGTCTAAAAATATGAGTCCAATGCAGAAGTGCTAAAAACTGCAGTTCATCAAGGATCTGCTTGAGGCTGCCTCTGGAAGTACTGGAAACCACATGCACACAAATTCAAAAAAGCCGATCTTTACAGCAGAAATAAACATGTTTACAGCCTGGTTCAAAAGACGAGTGTAGTCTGGATAGCTCATTTCTCGATCGGCACACACTGTACGGGGCGGGGGTGACATTTTTTTATAATGTGGCAGTTTTGAAGATATTGAGATTACGAGTCTTCCAATGAGAGGCACAGCTGACTTGATTGACAGCCGGGAACACTGTAGCTGTTGGCGAGGAGGCTCAAAGCCCGCCTCTTTACGTCACCATTGCTTGACAGCAGCAATATGACTCCCCTCCCGCCGAAGATTGGCCTCAAAACAGCGCTTCTGGGGGACGTCACGGATACTACGTCACAGATTATTTATACAGTCTATGATAAAGACATATAAAAGCCTCACTTCTAGCCTTACATGTCACACTGAAAGTATTCCTTTGACATGGCTTTGAAATAGGTTTTTAAAGTTCTTAAAGTAATCACATTTATTCCACAAACCTTCTGTTCAAACTAATCTATCAGTCAGTCATTAAGAATAAAATGTCTCAGCAGCTGTAGATAGATAGATTGATGTGAAAATGTATTAAGACAATCATAGTTCCCTGAGAATAAATCTTAATAACTTGTTAAAACAAAGCTAACTTTAATTAAATGTTCTTGCTCGGGGATGGTATCAGGAATCCATCCATGAATGATTGACAACTGGTTTTGCCCTCTAAATTATTTTCCCTTTCGGTTCATGTAGTAATTAATCCAAACAAACATTTCTTTATCATGCGTCCCTCCTGCATGCCTTTCGACCTGTCACATACCTTAAACTGGGGCACTTTCCTTAAACCTGCTCAGCAGCTTGAATTAAAAACCCACAGAGAGAGAGAGAACAGGTTTGCACAGTGAAGTCACGTTTCGTCACGGTAATAATCAAAGGTAAGATAACAGCTTCCCACAAGTGATAAGTTCCTCTAACATGAAGAAGACTTTGCTGAGTCATGATTGTGATTCCTATCAGCTGCTTCATGTCATTCATGCGTTGTTAGAAATCAGTCATGGATGTGAAGACTCTGAATGTGCCTTTTCTGGTCCCACATATTCCCAGACAAGAAACTTTTATTGTTATCTGTAAACTATTAATATTGCGTTCTTGAAATGTTGAACTTCAGGACTCACATGGAAGATTTTCTACCAGGAAGATTATTTCAAACAGCCTTTTATGGATATGAATAAATCTGTGTCACAACAGAGACTGTTGACCTTTCTCAGCCCTAATTAAGATGACATTTTCTTATATTTCACTCTTCTTCTTTTCCCATTCAGCCTCTGAGTCCATCTTCTCAGCACCGTCTGAAGCAGCTGACTGATAAGCACGGCTCTGGAAAGATCTACCAGGTGGTTGGGACTGTGGTAGGTAGCAGGGACCTTGACCTGAATCTGGCCAAAGGGGAGCTGGTGGCCATCATCAGTCAGGCAGACACCCGCGGAGACAAGAAGAGATGGCTCATTGATGCAGGAGGTGAGAATCTTTAAAATCAGATGCTGTGTTTAAAGACTGTCTCTTATTTATGTCTGAGCTATAAATAGATGTTATGTTGACAGAAGCCTACAGATTACGCCATAGCAAATATTCTGATCCCAGAGCTGCTTCACATAAATGCAGCTCTTTGGCACCACCTTTTGGATGTTTGGTGTTGGTGCAATCACCACCAGGTAAACAAGTTATTTAAGGCAGGGGTTCCCAAACTTTTCAGCCAAAATAAAGGTGCCAAAGACTATTGACCTCCTCTGTGATTAAATGTTGCTTCATTTAGCTGCTCTTCAGGAAATTAGCCTACCAACATGCACATGTGGCTGTTTCCTGTGCTGTTATGAATTAACCTGTTGCTACTGATATATTTGTTCATTCATTATCTAACCCTAACCTCAGGAGTCATCTGGCAACAAAGACAGACAACAAATTGAGGATTTTTTATTTTTTTTGCAAGGTTTCATTTCAAATTTAACTACTTTTTGTTGATATTTTTCAATAATGGGTAAAATATGCAATTTTAAATTACCTAAAAAAAAAAATTAAGAATTGGAAGACATCTTGCAACCCCCAAGGGTGTCTAGACCCCCACTTTGGGAACCCCTGGTTTAAGAAATGTTACTCAGGTACTTAATGAACGAGTTTGGTACAATAATCTGAAAAGGATGTGTCTTAGAATTCTTTAAAGTGTGATTTTAGTTACGATTATCAGTGTGCAAACAAAGTGTGACTTCATTTCTTCAGTGTTCTGTTTACATTTTGAAGCTTTCTTTACACTAGGTAGTGATAGAAATGTGGTTTTGGATAAAGGGTACGTCTCCTCATGTAACTTATCATTAGAAATTATAATAAATAGTATGTCTGTGAAGGCTCTCAGTCATCCAGGTCATGGTAATTCAAAGTTTAATCTGAAAAGGCAAAGTTCTAACAGTCCAGTTGCATTTTTGGATCAAGCCTGGAAAAATAAATAATAGTACCATACATTTTATCCTTTGAAAATCATATTTTAAACAAGAATGTCCAAAATCCACATATTCCACCTTCTTAAAAATGATTTTCAATGTTTATTTTATGTTTTATTTTATGTCAACATCTCTTTCTCTGCCCACATTTCACTCTTTCATGCTTTGACTAAACAGTACATTTTTTCTTTACTAAATCTGTTGGACAATCTTTGTTAAAAATAACAGTAACTTGATGCCATAGTATTTGATTACATGACTAAGCTGTCCAGTTCTGACCATAGACTGTAAAAAATATGGACGTAGTATCCGTGACGTCACCCATTTGTTTCTGAAGAGCTGTTTTGAGACCAATCGGCTGCGGCAGCCATATTGCTTCTGTCGAGCCAGTGTGACGTAAAGAGGCGGGCTTTGAGCCTCCTAGCCAACAGCTGCAGTGTTCCCACAGGCAGCTGTGCCTCTCATTGGAAGACTAGTAATCTCAATATCTTCGAAATTGCCGAATTAGAATAAAATTCACCCCCCTCACAGTGAGAGGACGTCGAGAAATTAGCTATTCAGACTACACTCATCTTTTGTACCAGGCTGTAAACATGTTTATTAATGCTGCAAAGATCGTCTTTTCCCCATCCATGTGTATGTGACTTCCGGTACTTCCGAAGTCAGCCTCAAGCGGATCCTCGATGAACTGCAGCTTTTAACACTTCTGCATTGACTCATATTTTTAGACCGGAGGTTGCCGCTTGGCTTTGACACATATTCCTTCTTTTACTATTTATTCTCCATGCAGGCAGACGAGGCTACGCTCCATCCTCGAAGCTGATTCGATACCACCAGCCGACAGATGACCCGCCTCCTTCTCCACACCTGGCCTTACCTGAAAGCCTCGCAGGAATCAGGAGACACTCGTACACTCCAGAGGGCCGCCCACTGACCGTCATGAGCCAGCCCTGCTTCCAGGTGATTGTCTTTCTTGCGTACTGTAGACTTATTACTCACTACACTGGTGCATGAATCAGCATATTAATCAGCATCAATCACAACAAAACATCAACAGCAGAGCAGAGGCATTGAAAGCCAACTGGAACACAGTGTGCAGCTGCATGAGACACTTACTGTCCCAACCAGCAGGTGGTGCTAGTATGAGTTTGTCTTATAAGAAGGAGACCTGTCATTGTACAGCAGACTTTTCTGTCCATTCATGCACCACTCTACCTCACCAAACCAGACCTTTTGAAATACAGCTCCTCAGACGCTCTTATCAATGATGCTCCACATGAAAGTTTCCAAACAGCTCTGCAAGTTGTCACTCCTTAGTGTTGCTTCGTAAAGAGATAAGGACTAGCTGGTTGTCGTTTCCTCCACTTTCACTTTGTAGACTGATAAGCTTAGCTGAAGAGCGAGTCAGATTGATTTCTATCACCAGTGGGCTGAGTCTCTGCTTCGACGTGCTGAGTCAGCTGGCATTTCACAGACAGGGGGCCGAATAGTGCCGACTGTGAGGAAGACGCTGAAGGATCTTAAACTAAAGTTGCTCAGAGATGGTGGACAGCTGATCATGTCAGGGATCGTGAGATTCTTTAAATGTAAGATTATTTAGGGGCACACAAATCTCATGTAACACATGCTAGTTTCAGGGTATAGCAGTTACATCTTGCACCCCATACACAGAAGTGATAGTCCTCAAGGCGGGCATACCGTCCCCACTCTCTCTTCTCAGTTTCCTCCACCATCCTCTGTCCCTTCTCTGAATCCAAACCCAAACATACACGTAACAAAACGCTTGTTTGAGCATCATCTGCATATTTCACGTCTCTGTTAGCGTTCATAACTCCACAAGCCTGAGACTGGATGATACTTTGACCTCAGCTTACAGCTCTGAGATTAAATGATCCGACATCAGAGTCCAAACTTTAAGTGTGTGTGTGTGTGTTCATTCCTTAAACATTACCGCCTCGGTGTGTGTCTGAAGCTTTGACTGATAGGTGTGACAGGATCCTGCTACGGAAGCATCAATCTGTCACATTTCTAACTACCACTGTGCCTGTGTGCGCGCCTGTGTGTGTGTGTGTGTGCGTGTGTGTGTAATCATGTGAAAGATAGTGCACGCGTGTGTGTTATTAATGGAAAGGTCCATAATTAGCTGTTTAACCTTGTAAGTGGGTTACGATGTGAAGGGGCGAGAGTTAATTTATGCAGCACAGCACTGCAGAAGAGAGATAGAGCGTGTTTGTGTGTGTGTGTGTGTGCGTGTGTGTGCGTGTGTTTGTATGTGTGTGTGTGTGTGTTTAGAGATTGATTTACATTTGCAACACATGTGAGTGTGAGAGGAGAGTGTCATGGCTTGTAAATTTGTGATGGTTTATGTGAATGTGTAGACGGGAAAGAGGGAGATTTAGATGAGTGGATGAGGAAGCAGGATTGCGTCAGGTGTGAGTGTGTTGGTGTGTGTGTGTTGGTGTGTGTGTGTATGAGAGCGATATGCCGCCACATTGCCTCTTAAAGTGAGTGATTGCTCTCGTGACCTCATAGAGGCGGTTTTTCATGCCCCTTCCCCCCACATCCAACCTTCATGACCCTGAGTCTGCTCATGTAGAAAACATACACAACACACCCTCAGACTCCGTCCTCACACGTCCAGATCAAAGTTACTCAGTCTCTCTTTTGTGCACTGTAAAATTTGCACATTTCCAAAGTGTAATTCCTTTAGTTGTGACGTTCCAGTGTTGAACTTTAAAGACATGTAGGCGTACCAGAGACCTAAAGTTTCCGCATTATTTCTTGCGTGTAGTTTTTCTGTCTCTTCAGATCAGAGTTGCCTCTGAGACAAAGAGTGACCGTGGGTCTCTGTGTGGGTGACGTACAGAGGGATTTGCCCTGAGTGTACCCTGCCACTTATCCAATGTCAATGTCAGGATGGCCTACTGCCTCAGTGTGACCCATCATGAAGGCTAATACATCATCTCTTAACCACTGTCTAACTATACACTGTTACTGCAGGTTGGTTCTGAACCTCACATGGAAACTGACAGGATTATCCTTTTTCTTCATCTGAATATTAAACTTGTGTCTCTTTGTTTGCAATGCAATATGATACAATACAACAGGATATGATAATATTAGAGAAAGTTCTGTATAATCAGAATCAGAATCAGAATCAGCTTTATTCGCCAGGTATGCTTGAACACACAAGGAATTTGACTTTAGTAAACTGAGCTCTCTTTTTACAAGGCATAAGAATAGGAATAAGAATAAGAACTACAATAAAAAATGAAATAAAAATATAATAACAATAACCTTAGCTATAAATACAAAGAAACAACAAATAGGCATGACTAATATGTACAGGCTAAAATAATATGATAAAGTGCAGTGGTGAGTAGCAGAGGTAGTTTTTACATTAAAGAAATAGAAGTTAAATAATACAAAAAATAGAAATATGGAATTCTGCTTTGAGAATTGTTGCATTGTGTATCTACATGTATATTTACAGAGAGTATTTATCCAACAGGTATGACACTGTTATGGTTTAGTGTTCATCAGAGTGACAGCCTGGGGGAAGAAGCTGTTCTTATGGCGGGTTGTTTTGGCGCACAGTGATCTGTAGCGCCTGCCAGAGGGGAGGAGTTTGAAGAATTTGTGTCCAGGGTGTGAGGGGTCAGCGGTGATGCTACCTGCCCGTTTCCTGGCCCGGGACCGGTACAAGTCCTGGATGGGGGGCAGGTCGACACCGATGATTTTTTCTGCAGTCCTTATAGTCCGTTGCAGTCTGTGTTTGTCTAGTTTGGTTGCAGAGCCAAACCAGACAGTGATGGAGGTGCACAGAACAGACTGGATGATGGAGGTGTAGAACATGATCAGCAGCTCCTGGGGCAGGTTGAACTTCCTGAGCTGACGCAGGAAGTACATCCTCTGCTGGGCCTTTTTTCTGATTGGGTCTATGTGGGAGGTCCACCTCAGGTCCCCGGGAAATAGTGGATCCCAGGAACCTGAAAGAGTCCACAGTAGACACAGTGCTGTTCAGGATGGTGAGGGGGGGGCTTCTCCTGAAGTCCACTGTCATCTCTACCGTCTTGAGCGGGTTCAGCTCCAGATGGTATAATACGGTACAATACTCTGTAATATGATATGATAAGGTAAAATACAATATGGTACATTACAATAGACGAGGCACAACGCAATACAATACTAAATGATAAACAATACAATACTAAATGATAAGATATGATAGGATGTGATATGACAATACAAAACAATACAAAACAATAGAATACAATATGATGGGATATGATAGTATAGGGTATGATATGTTATAATGCAATACAATACGATATGACAGGATACGTTATGATACGATATGATATGATACAATACTCGAACACATTTTTGTTTCAACTCTCTATCACGTGGAACAAACATCATGTGGTCTCATATTTGGTTCAGCTATCAGGGAGGTGTTTGGAGTTTAAAGCATGTTTGGATGTGTATCATCTGACTGAAGGTGTTGCTCACAGCGGAGACGCTCAGCTGCGGCTGAGTGACAGGTCTCCACGGGCGCTTTTTTTCTCCACCGCCGAACTGATTATGACCCGGTTGCGCTCCCGGCTGACCCCTGACCGCATTCACATGCTTATTTTTCTCAATAAGAACGAGTAGACAGAAAACTGGACACTGTGAGTCTGAAATATGTTTCTGTTTCAGTTCTCTTGTTGAAGTCTGAGTCTTCACTTTTATGACTGTATGTCTGCAGAGATTATGAGCCTGCTCCACACGTTGATATTCAGCGTGTTTAACGTTTTGTACGCCTCAATACGATCCGTAGATATTCAATACTGTCAGTTATATACATTGTGTCGGGAAGGAAAATTTGATTCAGGGGAAAAAACGCATTTGTCATTGTTTTTGACATGGAAAACTTTTACGTTTTTTTAATGATTAATCGATAATTGATCGTTAACATTTCCAAAGATCGATCATGGAAAAAATACTTGAAATTTGCATCCCTAATACAATTTGATACAATACGATATGACAGGATATGATACGATATGATACTTTGTCCCATTTTGAAAAAATGTGTGAACAGCACTGCATGCAATTGGCTTGTAAAAAATGCATATGTATTAGTTATACATGCAAACAATACATTCATAACATTTATTGCAAAAAGAAACAAGAATATTCTGAGGTATTTAAGGATCTATTCTCAGTGGTCATAGATGTTTTGTGTTGAAGAAGAAAAACTGCTTGTTGTAATAGAGCAAAGCATGGATGCTTAATTTTCTTTCACTATCATTTTCTCAAAGGAGAAATAACCACCAGTATATATACAGTCATGAAGCTTCCTTGCCTTTAAGCAGACTCTCACTTTTGTTTGAAATTATCTAATTTAATCTAATTTTCTCCCACTCCTGTCCAAAATCCTCTAAAAGTTGTGTCATCACAGCAAGTAGACATCCTGGGAGAGTGTAATATTATCAATAAATTCCAGTCTGGCTCCTGCAGACTCACAGGAAGTCTCAGCCAACCCTGTCTCCACATCCTGTCTCACTCCTCCATTTTCATCAGAGTCCTAACCGCAGGAGACATTCACTCAGCTCCCTCACAGCCCGTGGATGGTCACTTTACTTTGTTCTCTGATTCTTGCCCTATGTGTCTGCGCCGGGCAAGATGCTAATTTTATGCTAATTGGTGGAGTCGTCAGGACAGAGTCGATTCTGTAGCTGAGAGGCGAGCTGAGGTGAAGGGTTTGTTAATGACACGAGCAGCCGGCTAAACTCTGCTATTAGCACTGCTGAGGCTCTCTGTCATACAAACACAGGGCTCATTAGGAGGCCTTCATTTTCTGTGTGTGTGTGTGTGCATGTGCATGTGTGTGCATGTGTGTGTGGGTGAGAATAAGAAAGGATTTGTCAAGACAGAACTTGCAGGCTTAACCTTTTCAGGGAATATTACAATGATTTGTGGTTGTGTTTATGAGTTTGTGTGTGTGTGTGTGTGTGTGTGTGTGTGTGTGTGTGTGTGTGTGTGTGTGTGTGTGTGTGTGTGTGTGTGTGTGTGTGTGTGTGTGTGTGTGTGTGTGTGTGTGTGTGTGTGTCACATTTGTACTTTGATGCATGCATTATAGTCCCTTCTTCCCTGAAGTCGTCGTGTGTTGTGATATATCGTTCCACGGTGTGGCTGGCACTCAGCAGGTCCAGGATCAGAGCTGTGAGATGGTCTTATAGTCCTTGACAGGAATCTCGCAGCACTTCATCACTGCAGAGATCAGACTAACTGGTGTGTTGACTGTCAGGATGAGGTTTCCCCAGGACAGGGACCGTCATAGACCGTTTGAAGTAAGGGGTTTAATGGACCGGGCCAGTGAGAAGTTGAAAATCTCCTTGAACATTGGCACTAGCGGGTCAGCTCAGGTTCCTGGAGCAGGTTCAGACAGTCCTGCTGCTCGCCTGGTGTTCACTTTCCCAAAGCCCCCCCTTCGTGTCGCACCCTGGTTTCTGGATTACTGTTTTGGCACCTCAAGTTTGGCATTTAAGCCTTCAACAACTTGGTTTTAGAAAGACTAAAGTAACCCTATTTAAAAAAAGACATCCTGTTGTATAAGCCTCACAGAGTAGCTGGCATATCTGACTTCTTCTCCTCTTTCTGACTCCTCTCTTTCAGGTGTTTGCAGCCTACAACTTCAACGCAAGAGGAAACCATGAAGTATCCATTCGTTCCGGCGAGCCAGTCCGCGTCCTGGAGCCACACGACAAACGAGGGAATCCTGAGTGGAGTCTGGTGGAGGCGAGAGGAGGGCAGAGAGGTTATGTACCCTCCAACTACCTCACAATCATGGCTGTGGGGACAGGGACACCTGGTGCACACTCAGCTTTCTGCTGAGAGGAAAGGAAGGAAGGAGGGAGAGCAGCATGTACAGTATGAAGAGTGAAGCTGCAATGCTTCTCAACCGCCAATGAAGAAGTCCAGTGGCAAAATCAGTGTTATTAAACAGACTCTAGAGACGTTTATAACAAGCGCTTGATGACAGCAGTGTTACAGAAGAAGCCAATTCTTTTCTTTTCTTTCTTTTTTTTATTTTGCAGCTCAAGATGCTCATCTTTAAGATTTTTTTACGTGCAAGACAATGCAGTGAGTTTAATTTGAGATGCAGAAAAAGGAGCATGCATGTCATTTCATTCTGATATGATCAAGTCTTATGACCCAGTTGCCTCAAAAACAGCAGGTCATAACATCAGAAAGCAACCACAACGATTAAGAAGACATGAAACTTGTTTATAAGAACTTTTAAAAGATAGAAAATTAGTTGAAATTTGAGTAAAACTTAAATGAACGGTATAAGAGGGGATCGAGAGATCGCAGCTACAGCTCAGAGCTTGTTGAGCTTCTCGAGTGCTGCTTCTTTACCCGCGGGGGTTCCCAAACTTTTCAGCCCGTGACACCCAAAATAAAGGTGCCAAAGACTTGTGACACCCACTGTCCCTAGAAGTGATTTAATGTTGCTTCATACTTCAAAGTTAGTTTACCTACATGCACATGTGGCTGTGCTGCTGTGAAATAACTGCTACTGATCCTTTTGTTAATTAACTGTTATTTAACCGTGAACATACATTTAGGAGTCATCTGGAAACAAAGAAAGGCAGACAGTTAATGAAAGGTTTGCAGGGTTTTATTTTAAATGTAATCACTATTTTTATCTATTTTTTAAATAATGGGTCAAATATACAGAAGAGGATTTGGGCCACTGAAAACAAAATTATATATTTTTTAATATTCTGAGGAAAAAGGAGAGACTGAGAATTCTGACTTTAAACTGAGAGTTCTGACTTTAATCTCAGAATTCTGACTTCAATCTCTGAGTTCAGACTTTAATCTCTGAGTTCAGACTTTAATCTCAGAGTTCAGACTTTAATCTGAGAATTCTGACTTTAATCTCAGAGTTCTGACTTTAATCTCAGAATTCTGACTTTAATCTCAGAGTTCAGACTTTAATCTGAGAATTCTGACTTTAATCTCAGAGTTCAGACTTTAATCTCAGAGTTCAGACTTTAATCTCAGAGTTCTGACTTTAATCTCAGAGTATTGACTTTAATCTCAGAGTTCTGACTTTAATCTCAGAGTTCAGACTTTAATCTCAGAGTTCAGACTTTAATCTCAGAGTATTGACTTTAATCTCAGAGTTCTGACTTTAATCTGATAATTCTGACTTTAATCTCAGAGTTCTGACTTTAATCTCAGAGTTCTGATTTTAATCTCTTTGTTCAGACTTTAATCTCAGAGTTCAGACTTTAATCTCAGAGTTCAGACTTTAATCTCAGAGTTCTGACTTTAATCCCAGAGTTCAGATTTTAATCTCAGAATTCTGACTTTAATCTCAGAATTCTGACTTTTAAAGACATTTTGAAGACATCTCATGACCCCCCATTGGTGTCTCGTGACCCCTCAGTGGGTCCTCAACCACACTTTGGGAACCCCTGCTTTACCGGACTAGAACTCTCCCTCCAAAGTTCTAAGAGCAGAAGGCACAAGTTGATAAATTTCAGCAATAAAAAGAGAAAACTTTAACGCCTTCTAAACTTCAGCTAAAAATCAAAAATGACTTTCCTCGATGCTTCAGAGGACTTTAATAATTTGTAATGTACCTTTTACAGGCAACGACATATCAACAGTATTTTGCACGTCCACTTTAGTGCGGACACGGCCTTACTCGTGTTAATATACATGACACACTGGGAAAATGAAGGAGGATGCAGCCTTGGTGCTTGTAGCTCTATGTGTATGTCTCGCTCATCAGCACTACGCAGAGATGGACTATGAATGCACACATGAAGGACAAGGACTCATCTTCAAGTTGCACTGCGGTGTGTTTTCGTCACGGTCGTAGCTACAAAGGATCCGTGACGATGAAGGAAGAGAGTTTGACCGGCGATGGGAGGTCATCTGAGGAAGTTGTCTCATTTCCCATGATCCTCAGCGGGACATATGGACACTGGGATTGTTTGTCAGACTGCGTGTCCTTCTCAGTGTTTGCGTGTTTGCGAGCTAACTGCAGCACTTAGACACACAGAGAGCAAAAGTGTGAGTGTGTGCATCTGTTTGATGTGAAATGGAGCTGAAGGCTTTGTGTGAGTGTGTGTGTGGTGTGTGTAAGAGTGTGTGTGCGGTCTCCTCCACCTCCTAACCTGAAGGCTGCAGCAGCACTGTATCCAGACTGACAGGTACACCGTGCTCTCATCATCTCAGGCCGTGTAATGTGATGTAAATATAAGATGTCTCCAGGGCCGACAGACAGAGGGAGAGGAGGAGAGGAGGAGGAGAGGAGGAGGAGAGGTAGAGACGGGGGAGGAATTTATGCAAGGGAGACAAAGCAGAAAGAGTTGGAGGGGAGAAAGGGAAAGGACATGAGGAGGCATAGCGGGCAGGCGGAGACCCAGCAGAGTTAGCATGTTAGTCTGGATGTCTCTTTTCTTCCTCTCTGCTGTTAGCTGATTTAAATTCACTCCTTTTTTTTCTCCACACAGAAAGAGAATCTGTTGAGCTCCAAATTGCTCCTTAAAGTTTTCGACCTAGGTGGTAATCATGATTGTAAATGCAGGGCTGGAAACCGCCTGTATTTATGAGCACCTGATTCTGCTTGTTGCCATGGATACTGTTAATTCAATGCAGGTCCCGTCTGGCTGTGCCATTTCTGCAATTTGGCTGGACAGCAAGAACATTTAGTTCCAGCTGAATCAAACTTGTTTCTGTCGCCTCAGTGAGGGTTTGCTGTGTCAGTGTCTTCATGTCACAGAGTTTAGGAAGCTTTCAGTGATGTAAACAAAACATCACTTCACCTGGTACCTATGTTTGTTTTCACTTCACACTGAGGCAGAAGGAGTCTAATCTGTACATTTTGTTTCTATGCATTTGACAGAGCAGTGTTCAGGATCCAGCGGCATGTAGCAGAGATGAGGCGGTGTGCAGTTTGTCCGTTAAGGGCTACAGTAGAAACAGGACTATAATGGACTCACTGACTAGCTAAGAGTTGTTTTCCCCCTTACCTGAGATTGACCCAGTCCTGTACTTATTGTGATGTGATTGTCTGGATGAGCCTAAAGGTCAGAGACAGACTTTCAATCAGGAGACAATCAAGAGACAGGTATATACGCTGTGTGAAAGAACATGTCAGTATTTTATTAAGATTTAAAGCCTCTTCTTCTTCTTCTTCTTCTTCTTCTTCTTCTTCTTCTTCTTCTTCTTCTTCTTCTTCTTCTTCTTCTTCTTCTTCTTCTTCTTCTTCTTCTTCTTCTTCTTCTTCTTCTTCTTCTTCTTCTTCTTCTCTTCTTCTTCTTCTTCTTCTTCTTCTTCTTCTTCTTCTTCTTCTTCTTCTTCTTCTTCTTCTTCTTCTCCTCCTTCTCATTCTCCTCCTTCTCATTCTCCTCCTTCTCCTCCTTCTGAAAATAATACTTCCTATAATAATAATAGAATAAAAAATGTTAATCATTGATATTATAGTAACAATAATAAAACCTATAATAATAATAATTATTATTATTATTATTGTTATTATTTTGTATTGTTATTATTATTATGATAATAATACTTCCCATAATAATAAAAATACAGATACTTATGATAATAATATTTTTTATTGTAGTTATGTTTATAGTAATAATAGTGATAGTAATAATAATAATAATAGTAATAATAATAGTTGTCTCATCTCCTTCGTGAACAAGATCTCTGAGACTAATTCAAGGATCAGTTGATGTACCAGTCTTAAGGCAGACCCCATTAAGGACAAATATAGGAGGACCTGTCCCCTCAGTTTATATAAAGATCTCATTCTAAGGTGAAGAACACAGTTATTTTTTACAGTCTGGTAATGACCCCCCACCTAACCCCACAAAAAGAAGACAATAAACATAAAGATTAAATCCCATCTGCCAAAAGATTCCTCTACAACATTAACACTTGACCTTTTACTGCCAAAGTCAGAGCATCTGAAGCATCTATCTTTAGAGTCAACTCCTCTTTACTGCTGAAGTCCAGTTCATCCATCGTACAGTACTGCTTTGTTGGATCACTGCCTGATTCTGGATTTAAGATGATTCTTATCCTGTCATGTTGAGAGAGCCTAATTGTGTCTTGGGTAGAATGCCACTCTTTGAAGGCGACATTATTTAAGAAACTGAAGGTGCAAAGAGTAACATCCTGTATTTATGTGTAAGACTTGTGCACTACAACTTAATCAGGCACATTCTAAAAGACAGGGACATTTAAATCTGGAGCAGTCCTCCTTCTTGTCAGTGATTGAGTGTGACATTCACCAAAGTCTTGTTAAGCGAGTGTGTTCTGCATAAAATCGAGCCTCCTCTAACTGGATTGTGCTGTATCAGCTGCTGAGGATGTGAAGCAGCTGAGAGGGAGGAGGGGAGGCTGGGACTCGCTGCAGCTCAGCTGGAGCTTAGCTGTCCCCAAACGTTTGAATGTCAGGACGGAGCCGAGCAGCGGGAGGGACGGGGAGTTGTTTGTGTCGGATGTGTTACCATTAAACCCCAAATACCAAATGTCCTCCAGGTTAGTCAGAGGAAGACAAAGAGGCCAGTTTAATGAATTCTGCTGAGGAATGTTAAGAAACAGGCGATGCAATGGATCAGTATCGTTGTTTATGAATGTATTTTTTAATCCCCATGAAGGCTGAACTAAAGACAGCACATTGGAAGTCTTTTTTTTTTACATGTTTTATTATACCTAAGGGAAATGTGGCCAAAAATAATGATATAAGTGAGTCATTGTACTCACAATATGCAATCTTTTATCATTTTAAATTCTGTATTTTTCCTTTAAAATCTCAGTTTTGATCAGAAACTGGATTACGCTCAGATTAGGGATCAGGGTATAAACTTTGTCCTGCATCATGTGAGGAAAGTCAGTCTACCTTCCGCCACTAGAGGGAGCCGGAGACCTCAGATAGTTGTGTTTGAGTGGCGAGCCTGTGGATTCGTATGTAACTTGAGACTGGTTGTGAGTGTGTGTGTATATGTGTGTGTGTGAGAGAGAGAGAGAGAGAGACCTCTTTACCTTTGTCAGTATTGGTGCTTGCTTGAGAGCAGAACACATCCCTGTACATTCTGTTCATATAGTTGAGTCCTGATGTTTTTATTAACCATGTGACGTGTAACATGTTTAACCTGCTGATAACCGGGTTCGTCCGCCTGTACAGCATTTCTGTTTATAACTTATTATTTTGTAACTGAGCTTTTTTAACTTATTTGATGCCACAGGGCGACATAACCTGAGATGACTCATGAAGTCTTTGAAGTGTTGCCAAAGTTATGATGTTAAATTCACTCACACACACAAACACACATACACGTAATCACACAGCAGATGGGAGTGTGTGCAGTGCAGCAGTAGTATCTGTCAGGACAGCTGTGAGCTGACTGTGTGTTGCTTCAATAAAACTAAACAGAAACCTGCTCCGTGTCCTCGCGTCACTTCACACCGACACAAAATGCAAATCGGTTATTCTTAATGACAAGCGGCACTGACGAAAACCTGCATCGAAGGGTCACCGGAGTTCAAGATGTGTGTAAGTCATTGGAGATCTTTACAGTCTGACATATTATCAACATCAATTAGCCGTAACGTTAAAGCCCTGACAGGTACAGTTAATATCATTGATTATCTCGTTACAGTGTCACATGTCTGAAGGAGAGATATATTAGGAAGCAAGGGAACGTTTCGTCCTTGAAGTTTTTAAAGGAAGCAGGAAAAAGTGAGCAAGCGTGAGGATATGAACGACATTGACAAGGACCTAATCGTGACGGCTACACGGCAGAGCATCTCCAAACCTGCAGCTCCTGTGAGGTGTTCCTGGTCTGCAGAATGTACAAGAAATGATCCAAGGAGGGAAAACCAGGTGAACCGGTGATAAGGAGAGGAAGCTGGTCCATGTGGTCCAACCTTAAGAAGATCCACTGAAGCTCAAAACACTGAAAGTGCATCACATACACTACCATTCAAAAGTTTGGGGTCACCCAGACAATTTGTGTTTTTCATGAAAACTCACACTTTATTTATTAAATGAGTTACAAAATGAATAGAAAATATAGTCAAGACATTGAGAATGTTAGAAATAATGGTTTTTAGTTGAAATAATAATTTTGTCCTTCAAACTTTGCTTTCATCAAAGAATGCTCCCTTTGCAGCAATTACAACATTGCAGACCTTTGGCATTCTCGCTGTTAATTTGTTGAGGGAATCTAAAGAAATTTCACCCCACGCTTCCTGAAGCACCTCCCACAAGTTGGATTGGCTTGATGGACACTTCTTGCGTACCATACGGTCAAGCTGCTCCCACAACAGCTCAATGGGGTTGAGATCTGGTGACTGCACTGTCCACTCCATTACAGCCAGAATACCAGCTGCCTGCTTCTTCCCTAAATAGTTCTTGCATAATCTTGAAGTGTGCTTTGCGTCATTGTCCTGTTGTAGGAGGAAATTGGCTCCAATCAAGCGCTGTCCACAGGGTATGGCATGGCGTTGCAAAATTGAGTGATAGCCTTCCTTATTCAAAATCCCTTTTATCTTGTACAAATCTCCCACTTTACCTGCACCAAAGCAGCCCCAGACCATCACATTACCTCCACCATGCTTAACAGATGGCGTCAGACACTCTTCCAGCATCTTTTCACTTGTTCTGCATCTCACTAATCTTCTTCTGTGTGATCCAAACACCTGAAACTTCGATTCGTCTGTCCATAACACTTTTTTCCAATCTTCCTCTGTCCAATGTCTGTGTTCTTTTGCCCATATTAATCTTTTCCTTTTATTGGCCAACTATTGGCCTTTTATTATTTATCTCAGATATGGTCTTTTCTTTGCCACTCTGCCTAGAAGGCCAGCATCCCGGAGTCGCCTCTTCACTGTAGATGTTGACACTGGCATTTTGCAGGTACCATTTAATGAAGCTGCCAGTTCAGGACCTGTGAGGTGTCTTGTACTTGTCTTCTTGTTCAGTTGTGCACCGGGGCCTCCCACTTCTCTTTCTACTCTGGTTAGAACCTGTTTGTGCTGTTCTCTGAAGGGAGTAGTACACATCATTGTAGGAAATGTTCAGTTTCTTGGAAATTTCTCGCATGGAATAGCCTTCATTTCTAAGAACAAGAATAGACTGTGGAGTTTCATATGAAAGTTCTCTTTTTCTGGCCATTCTGAGAGTATAATCAAACCCACAAATGTGATGCTCCAGATACTCAACTAGCTCAAAGAAAGGCCAGTTTTACAGCTTCTTTAGGCAAGGCAAGGCAAGGCAGCTTTATTTGTATAGTGCATTTCATACACGAGGGCAACTCAATGTGCTTTACATTAACACATTAAAAGCATTGGAGACATTCAGACAGGCATAAAAGAACATAATTAAAATGACAAATATAATAAAACAGAAAAGAAAAGGAAAATTAGAAATATATTAAAAATTACATTAAAATTTTAATTTAAAGTGAGTTAAAATAATCTAAGATAGGAAGGCAGAGGTAAATAAAAAAGTCTTAATCTTTGATTTAAAAGAGGTGAGAGTTTGAGCAGACCTACAGCTTTCAGGGAGCTTGTTCCAGATATGTGGAGCATAATGACTAAACGCTGCTTCACCATGTTTAACCAGCAAAACCGTTTTCAGCTGTGCTAACATAACTGCACAAGGGTTTTCAAGGTGTTTCTAATCATCCATTACCTTTCTAAAGCGATTAGCAAACACAATGTACCATTAGAACACTGGAGTGATGGTTGCTGGATATGGGCCTCTATACACCTATGTAGATATTCCATTAAAACCAGACGTTTGCAGCTAGAATAGTCATTTACCGCATTAACAATGTATAGAGTGTATTACTGATTAATTGAATGTTATCTTCATTGAAAAAAAAAGTGCTTTTCTTTAGAAAATAAGGACATTTCTAAGTGACCCCAAACTTTTGAACGGTAGTGTATTGTTGCATATGAAGCATCAGGACTGTCAGGACCACAGGCTAGTGAAAGTATGTGGCCTGGGGAACACGAAAGGTTCTAGTTGTTGACTTAGCCCTCCAAATTCTTTAGATTTCAATCCTACTGAGTATCTGTGGGATGTGCTGGAAAACAAGTCCACTCCACGGGGGCCCTACCTAGAAACTTGCAGGACTTCCAGGATCTGCTGCTAACATCCTGGTGTTAGATACCAATGCAGACCTTCAGAGGTCTTGTGGAGTCCTACATAATATTAGGCAGCTGGTCATAGTATTGAAAACATTTAGCTGATAGGTATAAATGGTTAACACATAATATGAATGTGTTTTTTTCTAATTTAATAGCATAAATGTTGACAAAAATGCACCGACAAGATTACTCTACTATTTTTGTTATTGATAGATGTGAATTCATCGGTTGACTGTCTCAGACACAATAATATTGCAATAATATATATTTGAAATATATATAGCCAACATAATTTTTGCTGGTTCCTATCGCTGCAGGTCTAAATGGATTTTTGGACAACATTAAAATATGTTACTTTAAAAGTTACTAGTCCTGGAGTTGATAAAAGTGTCAAAGTGATCTAGAGAAACACAATAAGCTCATGCTAGTCAGCCCATTATGGAACGATTTACTTACCTTATTGACAAGAAGTGAAGGAGAGTTGTTAACAAGCAACAGACTTCCTATTTAGAAAAAAAAGAGGATGCTATTTCCTGAGGTGGAGTGATGGGATTGGATTGCTAGGGTTGGTAGCCTGGGAAAACTAGCATGAATTTGAATGTAGCATTTCCTCAGGACTCCATCAAACCCCTCCCCCCCTCCCCTTGGAGCTCCTCCAAAATGACGCCCCCGCTCACATGCACGAGCACCGCTGATTCGCGACCATATGATGGTGACTGATTCCAAACCGGTCCTCAGCACATGGTTTGTGTTTTCCACTACGTCAACTCATGTCTCACTCAGCGGTAAGAAAACACCAAAACCTTCTCATAGTGAAAGTTAAAAACAAACAAACATGAAATGTACGCTTTGCAGGAGGCGGGCAGAACGGCAGGACGGGATCTGATTGGTTTCATCATTTGGCTCCTGATGGCAGGGATTGGTTGGTGTTTTCCCAGGTCACTCTTTTTTAAGAACACATTATGTATTGATTACCATCGGGACATAAAGATCATTTCAACCAGTATAACAAAAAGTGTAAACCCGAATACCAACCCCAGCTTTAGATATTGAGGATAATGAGGATCATGAGGAGGACAGGGAGGAAGAGGACTGTCAGAGCAAGCTGCATTCATACTGTAAGTCACAATCCTGAGCTGAAAGTAACCTGCCTCTGTCTTGAGCTGTGCACCTGTTAGCTGCAGCTGACAGCTAACTGCTAGCTAGCAGGAGTATCATATTTTATGACCGCTGATGCATTTTTAAATCCACTAATCTGCGTTGGCGTTGATTTGATTTGTTTTGCTTTTGGTTGTGCACTTTCTAAGCATTTATTTTTTCATTCATAACTTAGAGAATCAGTTTTGCTAGCATCAAACATGAAAAAACAAAAATCTGTAAAATTGAAAAGGTTATTGTTTGAAGGTGCAGAAATCATAAGCCCCTGCTACCGACAAAGCTGACTCCTTAAAGGCCAAGTCGCACTATTTGGCTCTGTTTCTGATCTTGATGGTCATTCTCACCCTTTAGGTTTTCTTAACTGAGAATGAAATGCTGTTAAATAATTGTTTTATGCAAGTTTAATGTTTAAAGATCTCATATTTTGCACCTCCCTGGCTGCTAGTTTAACTTTGATTCCAACAGGGGAAATCTGGACCCTGAGGTGGACAATAGCTTTCTCACTAGCCACCACTGTGACGCCCTTAAGCAAGGCACAGACCGACACAGATTGAGTCCTTTGAGCAGTTTACTCTGTACAAACTAGTAACATGTTTGCAGAGTAAACTAAGCCCCTCACAGGTCTCAAACCGTGCAGCGAGAACCAACAGCTGCCATAAAATGGTCAGAAATGTAACACAGCACCTGGCACCGCATCATCTGCATCTACTCTTCTTCTTCTTCTTCTTCTGTGGTTTTTGTTCACCTCCTGTCCTCCACCATTCATCTTCCTCCCGGGTTTGTTTGAAAATCAGAGTAATCCCTCCTCCTCCCTTATTTTCACCACAGTGCATAACCAAACAATTCATATATTCACATTTTCTCTGTGGTGCTTGAGTCATTTTTTTCTCTCTCCGGAGCAGCAGGTGTGTGTTTGAACTGCTCACAGGTACCTCTTTCATCTTCATACACTTTCAGCGCAGCAGAGTGCAAAATAAATGCACATAGAGAGCTGCAATGACTGAGTATACACACACACACACAAATCCATTTGTATGCTGCGCTGTGTGCAGCTTTGTTTCTGTTTCGGATGAGTTCAGTGTACAGTTCACCTGCTGCATGAATGTAAATAAGCTCGGCAGCAAATATTTCCCACTGAAGGGAAAGTAGGGAAAGTGTTCTGACAGTATATTTTTATATTCTCCTCATATTAAGTTTCTGTCGCCGAGCCAAACCTAAACACCTCGTGTATTTCTCAGTACCTGTCAGAGGCTGTTCACGACGTCTGCTTTCACCTGTTTTGTTCTCGCAGCCATTAGCAGAAATGAGACCTCCAGCCACAGGTGCCCTAATGGCTGTGCTTCTCCGTCATGAGCACATCTTTTGTTTTACTTAATTAGGAGAGCGTAAAAAGAAACGCTGAATAGAGAAAGCGAGACAAAACAATTTGAAGTACTCAGTCGTGGTGCCGGAGTGAAAAACCCAAGCTGACAGATATTAATGACATGAAAACACAAACAGGAGGGGGGCAGAAATTGAGCCAGCAGTCTGCCTCGGTGAGCTCTTTAAGTGGGTTTATGGAAACTTCCAGGAAAAGTGCCAGGATGACTGTAGACAAAGGTTTGGACTGAGAGAGGCATTGATTTGTTTGGACTGTCTGGACTTTGAAGGTAAGTTGTGGTGTGACATTTTGAGAGTCTACATATTGAGCAACCAGAGGACAACAAACTGTTGAAACTTTCACCAGAAGAAAGAAATTTGGTAACTCATGAAGCGTAGCCTGTATCAAAAGATGACAAGTCTGTGAATCTTTAAAGCGCTAATACTACTACTATTCCATCCCCGAATTATAGAAAGAAAGCACTTTATTAATCCTCAGGAGGGAAATTCAATTTTTTCACTCGTGCTATTTTTTTTTTTGGACATGCTACCCACACAGCTTTTGGTACATACATACAATCATGCACACACATGCAGTGAACATGCTTAGGGAGAGATGTCAGAGTGAGGATGCTGCCATCAACCAGCGCACCCCGAGCAGTTGGGGGTTCAGTGCCAAGTGAACCAGCACCTCTCCAGCCACCAGTGTTACGGGTGTGAGGGTGAACCCAAAAGCAGCACACTGGAGCCTGGAGGAAACAGCAGGTAACAGTCTTTACTAACCAGGTCACACAATGTCTGTTGAGAAGCTGGTTTCGCTGTGTGGAGGATCAGGCTGGAAACAAAAGAGGAGCAGGCAAATCTCTTGGTCGGGGACAGAAGGCTGAGGTAGTTACCAGGGCAGAAACGAGGAAGGAAGGTCGGGGACAGGCAGGGTCGAAACCGGGAGATCAGTCCGAGGAAAGTGCTGGAGAGTCTTGCATTTGCAGAGAGAACAATCTGGCACTGAGTGAGCTGAAACCGGGACTTAAATACTGGCAGCAGGTAATGAGAAACAGGTGATTTGTGTTGGCTTAATGAGGAGAGTGTGGTTCAGGTAAACGAAGGGGAGTGGAAATGTAGTGGGCTGAGAGGCTGAGCAGGTGTGGCAGGTGATAACTGTGACAACCAGTCCACTTGCCAAACTTCGTCCATACTGGGACTCGGACCGGTGACCCTTTGGTTCCCAAGTCAAGTCCCTATGGACTGAGCTACTGCCGCCCCTATCTAAGGTCTCGTTTATCTAGAAGCCAAATATGTTTGGTTGCACAGTTAAGATCTGGCCATTGAGGTCGGTCATTCAAAAAATATCCCAGAAGAAAACAGACTCTGTGAAATGTGTGATTTGAATGAAAAAGAAACAGAGTCCCATTTTCTTTAATACTGTACAAATTATGATGAATTCAGAGAGATATTCTTTCAACAAATTGCCTGTAAAAGCCTGAAATATTGTGGTGGGCAGATGTGCAAAATCTAAATTGGTTGTTTAATTTTGACGTGTTTAAACTTGCTAATTTTGCACCAAAGCCTGGAAAAGAAGACAAGCTAGTCTTTTTAAGTAGTGTGCATTTTTATTTTTATCATTTTCTTTTATTCTATTATAATTTTCTCCCTCAGTTTCCTTACAAGGAATGATCATGCTGTGTGCTCTGACCCTGGGCTGCATGTATTTATGGTGTCTTGTAAGCCCATGCGGGCGGGGCAAATGATTGTATGCATGACACAATAATAAACTAAAAACTAAAACTAAACTATTCGTCTCACCACTATCATCTCTCTCTCTCTTCATCTCCCTCTATCCCTCTCTCCATCACAATCTCAGCAGATGTGTGTCTAACATGAGTCTGGTCCTGCTGGAGGTTTCTGCCTGTTAAGGAAGTTTGTCCTTGCCACTGTAACTTGCTGGAGGTCATCTAGTGTTCTTGTGACTGTGAACTGGGCCTGCAGGGTGAAGAAAGTTGGGACAAAGATATGTACTACTTTACTGTAACTCTCCTTGTCCCATCAAAGTTACTAACCATAGACCTTTCTTGAATCCCTGGGATTGTGCTCTGCTCATGGTGGATTAAGATGAGATCAGACTGAGTCCTGTCTGTAAGATGGGACTGGATCTTATCCTGTCTTGATGTTGGGGCTATAGAACATAGAGTACAGTCTAGACCTGCTCTGGATATAAAAGCATCTTGAGATAATGTTTGTTGTGATTTGGCGCTATACAAATCAAGATTGATTGATTGATAATTTTGTTGTGATACAATTTGTAAATGTGCAAATAGATCCACAAACATGTGTGCAGATCTGCAAATATGAAGACAGTAATCCAGCATTAATAGACCTGTGTACAAATCTGTGAATGTATTTGTGGATCTACTGTATTTAGGCATTCGCTTAATGTTTTGCAACAATATCAGCTCCGCAAGGCTCTCAGGAATTAGATTGTGATTTGTGACGTCAGAGGCTCCTGATTGGCTAGGTCTATTGTTAAATGTAGACACGACCTGCCAGGAAACAAGAGGAAGAGACAGAGGAGGGGAGGACTCCCATCCTGGAAGATGGTTGGAAACTGCATCCCAGCTGGATTGGCTCCCAGCCAATAAGCCTCTGGCTGGAAGCAGTAACTCTGCGTTTTAGATGTGCTGATAGAGATATCTTAAATCTACTGACAGAGCCAGGCTAACTGTTTCCCCCTGCCTCCAGTCTTTAAGTTCTGTCGGGCAAATCACCCCCTGACACCAGCTCTTAAATCAGCTTGATATAAATCCTTTCATAGAACTGTTGGTCAGAAAGGGGCTGTGTATACTTCAAACATTACACACTAATTATACAACCTGCATTATGACTTGACATAAATCCAGAATATGTATTGCATGGAACATAAGACAGTATTTGAGAGAAGCTCTTCTATGGTTATTTATTGTGAGGGGCTCACTCTGGATAGTTTTTGAGTTTGGTGGAGGAATCATCCCAGAGCAGAGTCAGGTGTGTGTGTGACTGATTGGTCCTGATTGAGACCAGGTGTGAGTAGTTTATATATACCAGTACTCTGTGCTGACTCACTGGCTGTTTTCAAACTATATACATACAAATGCACACACACATGCAGTGAACATGCTTAGGGAGAGATGTCAGAGTGAGGATACTGCCGTCAAACAGCGCACCCCGAGCAGTTGGGGGTTCGGTACCTTGCTCAAGGGCACCTCGGCAGTGCCCAGGTAAGTGAACCAGCCCCTCTCCAGCCACCAGTCCACTTGCCAAACTTCTTCCATGCTTGGACTCGAAGCGGCGACCCTTCGGTTCCCAAGCCAAGTCCCTATGGACTGAGCTACTGCCGCAGTGGACCAGTCTCTCTCACGCACTGTTTCCCACATGCACAGCGCTAACCTTCTGCTTCTTATTTTTACATATATGTTCCTCAGTTAAGAGTCTGGGTGTCATCCTCGACAGCACCCTCTCCTTCACCTCCCATATCACCACGTCACCCGGTCTGCCTACTTTCACCTCCGCAATATTAACCGTCTCCGTCCTTCACTCACTCCCTACTCCACCACCATTCTTGTTCACAGCCTCGTCACCTCCCGTTTGACTATTGCAACTCCCTTCTGTTTGGCCTCCCCACAAAACCCTCTTTAAACTTCAACTGGTTCAAAACTCAGCCGCCCGTATCTTCACACGCACCGCCTCCATCCACCACATCACACCCATCCTGCAACAGCTCCACTGGCTCCCCATCACACACACGGATCAACTACAAAATACTTCTCCTAACCTTCAAATCCATACACAACCTCGCCCCTCCATATCTCTCTGACCTCCTCCATACTGCCACACCCGTCCGCACCCTCAGATCCTCCTCCTCCATCCACCTCACTGTCCCCCCTGCTCGCCCTGTTACCATGGGGAGCAGAGCCTTCAGCCGCTCTGCTCCCCAGCTCTGGAACTCTCTCCCACCTGACCTCCGTAACACTGACTCACTCCCACATTTTAAATCCAAACTCAAAACCCATCTGTTTAAACTGGCTTACTCCATCTGACCACAACTCCTCTGTCCATTCACTTAAAGCTTTTTAAACTGTGTTTTATTTACTGTTTGTTATTTAAACTCTGTTTGTTTTTAATGTTGTAAGGTGACCTTGAGTGCCAAGAAAGGCGCCTATAAATAAAATGTATTATATATGTGGGCGGGCACTTTATAATAATAATATAAATTATTAAATATCATATAAACCACCTCTTAACTTTTTAAATCATAACTGATGCTAAAGAAGAAGTTTCTCTATCAGCTTGGCCGTTGTTAACTTCAGCTTTACTAAACCGAAAATCCAGCAATGCCTGACCCAGCATACTGCAGACCAGATCAAACAGAACAGTCAGACTACATACTACCTTCAAACGCAGTATGATACTGCATTGGTAGGTAGAATGGAGCACGTGGTTAAGGAAACAGAGGTTCCCTTTGTGTGTATGAACAATCAAAGTGTGACTACAGAAGATCTTTTTCTGCAGGTTTGAAAGCAGTTTCTAGTTTCTGTAGTACAGTAGCTGGTTTTCAATGAGCCTATTATTCATCCAAGCATTTACTGTTCACCCTTTAAAGCCCCTTGGTCCATCTTTGTTTTTCCCAAAGGAGTTTTTCCAGGGTCTCCCTGAGAGTTTGCTCGGCAGCAATGATTAAACTAAATCATCCTTGCCCCAGTTTTGTTTTGGTTGTTTCTTGCTAATTTGTATTGTCTTTTTAACCTTTACCTTTTCCTCACTTTAGTGGTTTTTCCTTTGGGATAACCTCAAGAAGCACCCAACCCACTTCCCAGCCCGCAATTTTCTCCACTACCCTACAACCTGACAACTAAAATGTGCACCACAAACGGTTTCAACACTGTAAATTAAATGCACTTATTAAACACATTCAAAACAGCTCAAAGAACAGTTTGTTTCTCTTGGCTTTCAAACTTGGTTGGGTGCAGTAAACCAATTTTTGCATCGACAAAATCGAGTGACAGTTTCCATTGCGATCAGTCCACACTATGCAGTTTCTGTGCAGCCATGCAGGTCTTTCCAGGACCATCTGTTTACACCATGACAAGTTTGCAGTCCTGCCTGTTACCAGTACAATAGTTCAGCCTGCGTTAATGTTGATTGTCCTGAGGGTTGCAGCTGCACTGGGAGTGTTGATGGTGCATGTCCAACAAAAAACCCTTAGTTAGAAGTTGGACAGGACTCAGTGTGCAGTACTTCTTCATCACAGTACTAATATCCCCATCACGTAAAAACCATTGAACATTCAAGAGCAGCGAGGGTTTATTTCCCTTATAGAGGGCAGCTCTATACTGGACTACTAACCAAGGTTTAGCAGTCCAATATGTCCTGCTTTTTTTCCATCAGGTTTAGTGGCCAGAGTCCAGCTTTGACAGAAGGTGGAAATATGACAGACAGCATCAATTTAGCTTCAGAGAGGGGTGATGGAAAAGTCGATTAGCTGTGCTTCCAGGTCCTTGAAGTTTTTGATCTCTGTGAGCCCTCTGTGAAAGTGCTGCACAAATATCAGAGACCAGAGGATCACTACAAGACTGGTTACTGTCCACTGTAAGCTGTAATGAGAGGTAAAACTGAATGCATACTTACTGTGCTTTATCTAATGCTTTACTTTGGTATACAAGTGATGCCGTCTGGAGATTTTTTAAGGCCAAACCAGTGCAGACGACTCCTCTGCTTGTTAAACATTACTCAAGCTGCAGTAGTCAGAAATAGTGCACATGTGAGCTGCTGATTCTGAGGCTTTAAAAAAATCACCTCTTGGTCTAACAAATGTAGGTCAGATTTGGGCTTGTGTAGCCTGCACTCCTTTATGCTAACCTCAGCTGCAGCATCACGTCTGCTGATGTGTTTTGGCTGTTGTGTTTGGGTCTGCAGCAGCCTGTGGAATCTGAACAGACAAGAGTGTGTGTGTGTGTGTTTGTGTGTTTGTGTATGTGTGTGTGTGTCCTGAGCATCTCCGCGGGGAGCATTAGCCAGCTTCAGCGTGCACTGGAGTGTGAACTGGTCTGGGGGCTTTTAGAGTGGCACTTAGTGAACAAATGCTGCCGCTGCATTTGTGTGGAGGCACGTCAGAGCGAGCTTTGTGTAGCATGTTAGCGTGAGTGAGGATGCTAGTTTTCTTTAAATATGGACATATGCATGCATGAAGATCCTGTGACTCTGTGTGCTTATTATAGGTTCATGTTCACCTCCTCCCTCAGCTGTATGTCCATTAAAGCAGCCGTGTTTCCTTGGAACGCTGGGATGAACTCGTGTGAAGGTGTGTGTAGGTGTGTGTGTGTGTGTGTGTGTGTGGTGCTTATTAATGCTTACATCAGCTAACCTTTTTTCCATCAGCAGCAGTTTTGCTGCAGAGGATCACCTTCAGGCGTCTGATACCCTCTGTATGACTGCATGCATGGGTGTAGTGTGTGTTTATAAATCCCTCTTCGTCCCAGTGTGGTGTGTGTGTGTGTGTGTGTGTGAATATATATTCCTTTCAGTGTGTGTGGGAGGATGCCCATGCCTGTGTGTGTGTGATTGTGTGTGAGTGGGCTGAGCCTCAGCAGGATAACAGTGAACGATCTCAGGCTATAAATATCTTGTCCGCTAACGGACGCTGAGCTAAAAATAGGACCACAGTTCACACTGCCCCCTAGAGGAGGGATGAGGAAACTGCACCCATTCCTGACATCTGAAAAAAAATGTGTGTTTCTTTATTTTAAGTAGCTCTCTTCATCTCTTGGGGAGAAAGAGAGAGCTGTGAAAGAGAAAGAGGGGCTGTTCTTGGATCCTGAGCTCATAAAGTAAACCGGTTTAGGATCCCATCTCTGCTTTAACACTCTTATTGTGATCATTCTAAACTCCCCTTTCCACTGAAACACAACATCAGTGTTTGTGTGTGTTTAAGGAGTTTGGTACAATCATGGTTTGCAGAAGCTGTGTGTGTGTGAACGTGTGTGAGCGTGTGTGTGTGTGCGGCGACGGTCAACCAAACTGTTCATGTTGCTAATGGCAGCCTCAGGGTGAGAGCAAGCCATCTGCGCCTCTGCATGCAAGAAGTAAGTGTGTTTGCATGTGTGTGTGTCTGTGTGCATGCGTGTGTGAGAGTTGCACCGTCACTGCATTATTTACAGCTGAATGTGATGATTTATAGTAAAAAGGAGACACACTAACACACTTTCCTGATTGGCTGCAGATAACTCTGTGACAACATCACAACACACTTGTGAGAGGCAAGGTGTGAAATCAGTGTGTGTGTGTGTGTTTGTTTGACAGCTGATGTCTGAAATTAGGAGCAGCCAAAGTCAAACCCCCTGAGGAGATGGAGAGGTGCTGGACTGACATGGCATGCGCACTCTGACACACATACACATACACACACACCTACACACACACACACACACACACACAAACAAGCATGACACAATCATTTTGTTACCGACATCCTTCCTCCTCCAGCTGTGCCACCAGGAATAAAGATGCAGCATTGTATGGTTAATGAATCATCACTTTATCACATCATGTTTTGTTGGTTTTGGACAAAAAATCAGATAAATTGCTTAAATAATGAGAGGATATGTGTCTTAATACAGCCCTACAGAAGTTCTGAAGATGGATATTATGTGCTTGGTCCATTGAAAACATGCTACTACATAATATGATAAAGACAGGTGCCCCTTTTTTAAATAAACCTTAAATGTTCCAAGAAATGTGGCTTAGATTTTGCACCTCTCTCATTACAGAACAGCACATTTTGTGTTACTGCATCTACCAGTGGTGACTCACTTTAAATCATTAGACACACACACACACACACACACACACACTGAAGACAGATATAATGCCCCCCATGACTGTGTGTGTGGTGACTGACAGCTCTGTAGTTTAATTTCCACAGCGTCTCTCTTAGTTCCTCCGACACTTCAACAGAACTAATAACATTTACTCTCCTCTTTCGGTGAGCCAGCCTGCATAACACCTGACACTTAAAAACATGTACTCGATGAAATCATTACTAATTAATTCCACGGCTCACACTGACAATGAAATGTCAGGATTTTACATAAATCCAGCCTTAAATGGGTCAGTTTTCTCTGCAGACTCTTTCCTGTTTCTCACTAAGGAAGCTCCCTGTGGTAGACTCTCCTGTAGAACTCTGTGTACACCATGCACTGGAGGGTAACAGCTGATGCCTGCTGTCAGTGCATGAATTCACACAGAGCAGTGTAGTGTCAAACTTCTTCCTCTTCTTCTTCTTCTTTTCAGTAAATTCAAAATACTGCTGCTGATTGCAAATGTGAGGTTTCCACTCATGAGGGTGAGACTTACTCCAGCACATCATCAAGTGTAAACACACTTATGCAGCCAAAATGGCAACTGTGAGATTGGAAGAGTGCAAATGAGGCCCCTATTGTTCTACTCAGAGCAGGACTGAGATCTAAGGTGCAAACCAGATTCAGAGATATTAAGGTCTTATGAGAGTAGAGTTATTCCTGGTAATGAGGAGACACTTGCATCTGTATTAAGGGCTGTCCACACTTAGAGCAATATAAATAGGGTGATAGACGAAAAAAGACATGCTCATGTGAAAGACCTGAGTGATGGGAAGCGTCCATATTACCTAAAGAGGAGCAGATACAGTTGAAGTCACTGTTAGACCAATTGTATGGAAGACCAGAGCACTTTCAGCCAATTCCAAACAGATTACCTGTAATTTCATTTACTGCTTTTTGGCAAGACAAGTTTTTTGGGCATTTTCGCCTTTAAAGGATAAAACAGCTGGAAAGAGACAGGAAATGTGGGGAGCAGCAAGCGGGGTTAGACATGCAGCAAATGATTGAGGCCGGGAGTCAAACCTGTGACCATTTCTAGAGCTATAGCCTCTGTATATGGGGCGCATGCTAAAGGCTGATTTATTCTTCTGCGTCTCCCCTACGCAGCAGGGGCTGACGTGGACATGAGCCCCACATACTTGTGCGTCGGTGTGTCCGTGTCGCGCAGCAATTCTCCGCCGAAACACTTGAGGGCAGTGTGGTCTCTCTGATAGCCGGCCGCCTGCTTCCGGTCCCGCTACGATCTCTGTTTACTTTTCCACATCGATTCAGAGCATGTTATGTTAATCTACAGCTGATACATGTTGCTGTTTATCATACAGACATGATTACATGAAGAATAGAGAGGAGGAGATGAAATACACGGCCGATGTGCGGCCGATGTCCGGGATCCCGGAAGTGTTGTAAATGCGGGAAAGACAAAGACGCCGAGCGGACCAATCACAGAGCTTAAGGTCCGCGTCGGCTCTACGGGGAGTTACATTTTGGAGGAGGTGCACGTCAGCTACGTGCGTAGGCCTCGGCATAGGTACGGGAGCTATGCGGACCCCCGGCGTAGGGTACGCCGTTGATTCAACGCAGAAGTATAAATCAGCCTTAAGGCTGCTATAAGTGAATGGCGCCCTTGGCAAGACTAGCTTATTCATGTAGCACAAGGGTTCCCAAAGTGGGGGTCGGGAACCCCTGGAGAGTTGCAAGACATCTTCCAGACCTTTTTTTTAAAATGTGATCCAAAGTGACATATTTGACCAATTATTGTAAAAATATCAACGAAAATAGCAGTTCAATTTGAAATAAAACCTTGCAAATATCCATTAATTTCTTCCTTTGTTGCCAAATGACTGCTAAGGTTAGGGTCAGAGTTAAAGTTGGTTCCACTAAATTCATCAGTAGCAGCAGGTAAGAAAACCCAGCCACATAGACCAGCTCAATGAAGTATGAAGCAACATTTAATCACTTCAAGGGACAGTGAGGGTCACAAGTCTTTCGTATCTACATTTTGGGAGTCGCAGAGTTTTTGTTTTTTTTTGTGATCAATTGTTTATTGTTTATTTTGTGTTACAGTGGCTTTGACATTGCAAAAAAATATAAATATAATAATAATAATGAATTAAAAATAATAAATAAAAATGTATTGGTAAAAGTATAATTATAATAGTAACAACAATAATCAATTATTAATCATGACGACATTGATAGTAAACTAAGAAAAGTAAATATATAAATAAAATTCCAATCCCTCCCCCATCTTGGTATCCCATTAACAGTCTGTACATAGACTTAAACAATCACACATATGTGTGCATACCCACACACACATATATACGCATATATACACACACCCATATGCACATATACAGACATACAAATATACTTACATACATAGTACATATACATTTATGAAGAAGAAAACATGCATGCATGCATATGTACATACACCAGCTATAGTAAGCCAGAGATATTTTGTAGTAGCTTCAGCCAACAAGTAACATTTTGTCTTTTAGTATAATGTGATCTAGCTGTGGATAGTTCCAGCAGTGCAATATCTCTGTAAGTGGAGAGCCATTCCCTCACTGAAAGTGTATGCGGGTGTTTCCAGCGGCAAGCCACTATTTTTTTAGCAGCTGTGAGACCAGCGAACAAGAGTCGTTTTTCATTAATGGTTAGTTCCAAGGATGAGGTGTCATTAAGCAACAGTAGAGATTGTGAGTTGCAGAGTTGAAAGTTTGGGAACCCCTGATGGAGTGCACTGAAGCAAAAAAAAAGGTGATTGTGCTTCACACAAGACCTTAACACATCATAAAAGAGGACATTTACAAATCATGAAAACAGACCGTTAAAATCAATGAGAAGATAAAATAAAAACAGAAGTTAGAATGAAATAAAGGGGTATTAAAACAGAGGCATAAAAACTACAGAGGAGTGTTAGAAATTAAAGATTAATTAGAGACACTTCCTCCTTTTTTAAATTCAATTCTTCTCGATATTTGAGAGTAAACACTGCCTCCTACTTTTCCCAAGACACCTTCCTCTTCTGTGGAAGACAAGGACTCCAACCTCTTCTCTCACAAGGGTTTTAAACAAACATGAGAACTCGTACCTTGGTACTCCCAACCAATCAAGTTGCTGCATTCACACAATTATTTTTCTTTCAAACCAACCAACAACAGAATCACCTTTTAGTCACACTTCTTTACAGCAGATAACTTCCTGACAGACTGTCAGTGTAAACACTCTGACCTTTAGTACCCTGTTAGAATGATCTATGCGAATGACCTAGTCTTGGCTATCATGGTGGTTGACACATTGAAGCTTTGCATTAAATCATGTGCCTGTAAATCATGCATACAAATGGGACTATCTTTTGCAATGACATGGACTCTTTGGATAGCCTGAACTAAAAGATATCTGCACCGTCCCATCTTTCAATAAACCTTGTTTTTCATGTTTCTCTGCAGCGTGCATGAGAACAGTAAATCACAGTGTTATCATCAGGCTGCTTTTCTTGGTAATAATCAGGTGCAACTGTTATCCATGTTTGGGGGTCTGCAACAGTCTGAACCTTGTAAACCTTCATATGTCCCTTCATTGGGGTGGAGATTATGCACGTATCTGTGTATATTTCAATCAATCAATCAATCAATCAATCTTTATTTGTATAGCGCCAAATCACAACAAACGTTATCTCAAGACGCTTTTACAAACATAGGAGGTCTAGACCACTCTATGGCAAATTATGAACAGAGACCCAACTTCAAGACAGGGTAAGACTCAGTCTGACCCCACCTTAATCCATCATGAGCATTGCACATCAGAGTATTTAGTTAGTTACAGTGGTGAGGAAAAACTTCCTTTTAAGAGGCAGAAACCTCAGGCAGAACCAGACTCATGTTAGACAGCCATCTGCTGAGACCAAGTTGGGTCTTGAAAGACAGATAGAGGGGAGTAAGAGAGAGAAGTGATAGTGATGAGACGAGTCGTAGAAGCTGTTGCCGCTGGATGTCCGGATCAGCTGGAGTCCAGATTGTCCACAGCAGGAGGACGTCTACAGCAGCTCAGAGGAACCTACGAGACAAGGGAGCTCAGGGACTCCAGAAAGGTCTATGGTTAGTAACTTTAATGGGACAGGCAGAGTTAAAGTAAGTGATGAAGGGGTTGGGGGGAAGGGGTGAGCTAGGATCCCAGTGTGTCAGTGTGCCAGTTCCCCCCGGCAGTCTAGGCCTATAGCAGCATGACAAAAGCTGGTCCAAGCCTGATCCAGCTCTAACTATAAGCTTTGTCAAAAAGGAAAGTTTTAAGCCTACTCTTAAAAGTGGAGAGGGTGTCTGCCTCCCGGACCCTGACTGGTAGATGATTCCAAAGGAGAGGGGCCTGATAACTGAATGTTACCTCCCATACTACTTTTAGAGATTTTAGGTACAACTAGCAAGCCTGCATTTGTAAAGACATCCTGTTTATGTATTATCAGGTGACCTGAAGCTGTCCATAATGATGTCATGGTATTGTTCTGTTTGCAGTCTAGCATCACACCTGCTCAGTCATAACAGGTGTGGTGTGTTTGTGTTGTTGTAGTCAGAGGAGTGGTGTAATGGTGAAAAGAGTGACATTAACACATTCTCCCTATAATCATAAGTGAAATGAGGTCAGAGGGTCTAGCCTAGTCTACATCTCTGCATACAGTGTGTGTTCAGTGTGAGAGTGTGTGTGTGTGTGTGTGTTCACTCACCAACAGCCGTGCAGTCATCCAAAAACAGAAGTCAGTATAAACACACTCACACGTACTGATTTACTTTAGTTATGTCGTCTGTCTCCTCTGCGCTAAAAGTAAACGTCTCTCAACCTTCATCTTCTTCTCTCACCATCTCTGACATTCAGCACAAAGACACCGACTCATTTTAAACTTTACCGCAATATTTTTATCTGCTGTACGCTGGCTGAAAATAATAAGTCATTCCGTCCTTGGTGTGTGTGTGTTTGTGTGTGTGTGTGTGTGTGTGTGTGCAATCATCATTGGAAGCTCAAGCTAATGTTTTTGCAATCATTTCACAGCTGTCATGAAAGAAAGAATCAGACTTGACTCTTTTCTTTTTGCAGTGATTGTATTTTTTATTTCACTGCCTGTATTTTTGGGCGCATTCAGATTAATTCCCTTGAAATCTAAAAGTTCAACACTGTGGCGAGTTGTTGTTTCCAAGACGACAGATTTTCAACATCATGTTGAAGGAGTTACTCGGGGAGTCCACAGGATGCATGTGTGCCGCGTTACGGCTGCGACACGGCTCTGCTCCGTCCCGGGGCTTTCGCCCTGGTCCATAGGATGCGTGTTTGGAGCGGCGCGCACTCCGGAGCAGGAAACTCAAGATCCCTCGAGAACTCCAAAACGCGCGAGAACAACACAGTATAAACTTTTCCTCGTCCATGGTGTCGGATATCTTTTGAGACTGACGTCTGGCCCGATGCCACAGGTTATGACGTAATGTTGAAGAAGTGGTGAGATTTACGATCTTGTGTTTGCACATGGTGTTTATTTTGAAAGTGAGCGGATGTTGCATACGATCCTCGTGCCTGACTTCCGGGATAGTTCGATCATTTCTGTGTCGATTGACGTGTGCTGGGCGCGGGGAGCGGCGAAAATAGACTCCCCGCGTATCTCTGGCAGAGCGGCGCGGCAGAACGCTCCAGAGACGGAGCTGAGACGTGCCGCAGAGCGCCCTGTGGACTCTAGAGCATTGACTTGACTGGGAACCTATTTGCTGCGACGTGCGTGGCGCAGCCGTAACGTAACGCGACGCATCCTGTGGATCTTGGGCTTGAGAAAGGTTTGGATCAAGCGGCAACCTCTGGTCTAAAAATATGAGTCAATGCAGAAGTGTTAAAAGCTGCAGTTCATCAAGGATCCGCTTGAGGCTGGCTCCGGAAGTACAGGAAGTCACATACACTTGAATGGGAAAAAGACGATCTTTACAGCAGAAATAAACATGTTTACAGCCTGGTACAAAAGACCAGTGTAGTCTGGATAGCTCATTTCTCAATGTGCTCTCACTGTGAGGGGGGTGAATTTGTTTCTAATTCGGCAATTTTGAAGATATTGAGATTACTAGTCCTCCAATCAGAGGCACAGCTGCCTGTGGGAACCCTGCAGCTGTTGGCTAGGAGGCTCAAAGCCCGCCTCTTTACGTCACACTGACTCGACAGAAGCAATATGGCTGCCGCTGCCGATTGGCTTCAAAACAGCGTTCAGAAACAGATGGGTGACGTCACGAATACTACGTCCATATTTTTTACAGTCTATGGTTTGGATGCATGAAGGTAAAGTGAAGGAGGATGGAAACGGCAGCATGTAGCTCCACAATCAGTCCCTCTCAAATGAAAGAAAGGTGTCTATGGTGTCTAATGATCTGCCTCTCTCTCACTTGAATCACATGTCCTTGCTAAAACTCTTTGAATTAAATCATCAATAAAACAGTTGTCCAACTGTGCTTGAAAATATCTGCCCATCTGTTCCTGAAGCGTTGTTTGGATGACAATCGTCGGCTGGCGCCATATTGAAATGCTGAACTCGACCTAACCTCATCTGAGCTAGTGTGAGGTAAAGAGGCGGGCCATTAGCCTTCGCTATCATTGGTCAACCTCACTGATGTGATCGAACTAATCGTAGAAGTCTCAGAGAAAAATCCATCATGCTAGACTTTCTGTTGGTAAGTTGTGGAACGTCCCAGACGTGGCCTTGATTTTCCCTCACTACAACACACTGCATGGGATAAAGCCACACATCTGATTACTTTTTTGCAACCAATTGTGTTCCAGTCTTCAGTCTTTCTTTTCTAGCACCTTCCCTTACATCGGACTTCCACCAGATCCGTGTCAGGTCCGTCTCTGTGCTCTCTTCACACCAACCGACTGCGTTTTCACATCGCAGCACGGAGCAGGACCACCGTCCAGCTGGAGTCATGTGACCTGAATCAAGGATCCTCCTCCTCCTCCTCTCCTCATCCATGTTGTCTTTCTGGTCCTCTGAAAACCTCTGACCTGTTGACTCCAGACCTGGCTCCGCTCATCATGACTTTGGTTTGTTGTTGTAGTTAAGTGAAATACGATCTGGTGATAATACAGAGTGTTTTATTCTGAAAATTAACCGGATGTTTTCATTTTGTTTTGGTGAAACCTGACTTCCTGTCCCGCTCCATCTGCTCTGTTGAGATTGATGTGTCTAACTTCAGCATCAAAAATAGAAGTCTTGTGTATCTGATCCAGAGGACTCCGACCTGCCGGATCAGAGATACAGACGGAACGCAACGGAGTGGATCCAGTGGAAGTTAACACATTGACTAGAATAGAAACCTCTCAGATCCAGTGCTGTGACAGATCATAGAATACAACCAACATCTACAAGAGCTGTGGTGAGTCTAAGTGTTTCCTGTCTTTGTCTGACTGTGTGATTATAAATAAAGCCCTGCTGCAGACTCCCTCATGATAAATTAAGGTTATAAAATAATAACACTACACAAACAAACACACACACTCCAGGAAATGTTGCGACCACGTGATGTGCTTCAGTTTATATTCGAGCTAAGACCGTCTCTCACACATATCAGGTGATTGTTGTTGTCATTGAATCTGCAGCGCTCTGATGGCACACAGACACACTGGGACACACACACATGAATGCGCGCGACACGCAGATTTGTATTTGTAAACAAATACCAACCTCTCCTCTGCCTATCTGTAAGGCAAAAACACACACACACACACACACACACACACGCACAGGGACTCTCATCAGTCTCCTCTTACAGCCTGAACTGTCACTCTGGGTTAGCTGTCTCACTGTCCGTTACTTTATACAGAGTGAGTGCAGCTGATCTGCATCCCAGTCAAAATATGCAGAAACTAAATACAGCCCGAGCTTAATGATGTTGTGTTACGTGATAGTACTGAATGAATATTCAAAATAACTGCACCAGTCACTTTGTCTGCAGGCTGACACTCGTTGGAGTGATCTCGGTTTTGAAACTGACCTAAATTCCACTTAAAGACTTACCGACTGTTTGGTGTCTATTTTAGATCATGAAACTTTAGAGCTCGGTAAGGTACAGGAACAGACGTAAGAGGTGTTAATGTGAGACTTTGATCTGTACTGTATGTTCACTGTGTGTCTATATTTATCTTTACCATGTTTACCATGTTTCTTTTAGAACCAAAGACATGTTTTCAGGAGCAAGAGTCTGACCTATGACATCTTGTTTCACTTATTTCCCTACAAATAAAGGTTAATTCACATCAGGAGATAAAAAGACAAGTTACGATATACTTTTTTTAAACAGTAAAGGCACTCTTCTGGTGATGCTAACTCTTGCATCAGTAGCTAAAAAGAAGTTAACAGTCATGATGGTTAAGGTGATTTGCAGAATAGAGGATGCACTATCCTCAAAGACCAAGACAGCCGTCGCCGGCTACTTGTTCTTAAATGTTTGATAACTTTTGAACCACTAATCCTTTCAACAAGCTTTAAAAACTCAGTTACAGTGGACATTTTCAGCTTTCCATTGTCTCATTCAGCATATTCAAAATCAATTCAGGAGAGTCTGGCGACCCCAAAGCTGGTCTAGGTCTTTAATCTGCAATGATGAAATGTTCAAACCAAGCCAGAAACCTTGGTGTAGTCATAGACTCAGACCTTAATTTCAGCAGCCACATTAAGACAATTACAAAGTCAGCCTATTATCACCTTAAGAATATATCGAGGGTTAAAGGACTTATGTCTCAGCAGGATGCAGAAAAACTCATCCATGCATTTATCTTTAGCAGACTAGACTACTGTAACGGGGTCTTTACAGGACTCCCTAAAAAGTCCATTAGACGGCTGCAGCTCATACAGAATGCTGCTGCTCGAGTCCTAACAAGGACCAACAAAGTAGACCACATTACTCCAGTTCTTAGATCTCTACACTGGCTTCCTGTCTGTCAGAGAATAGACTTTAAAATCCTGCTGATGGTTTATAAAGCACTGAATGGTTTAGGCCCAAAATACATTGCTGATCTGCTGCTACTTTATGAACCACCTCGACCTCTGAGGTAATCAGGTACTGGTCTGCTTTCAGTCCCTAGAGTCAGAACGAAACATGGTGAAGCAGCGTTTAGTCATTATGCTCCACATATCTGGAACACACTCCCTGAAAGCTGCAGGTCTGCTCCAACTCTCACCTCTTTTAAATCAAAGATTAAGACTTTTTTATTTACCTCTGCCTTCCTATCTTAGATTATTTTAACCCACTTTAAATTAAAATTTTTATGTAATTTTTAATATATTTCTAATTTTCCTTTTCTGTTTTATTATATTTGTCATTTTAATTGTGTTCTTTTATGCTTGTCTGAATGTCTCCAATGCTTTTAATGTTTTAATGTAGAGCACATTGAGTTGCCCTCATGTATGAAATGCGCTATACAAATAAAGCTGCCTTGCCTTGCCTTGCCTAAGGGTTAAATCAGAGGTGTGGTGAGAAAACAACAGATCGGACAAAGACATTCTGCAAGCATTGCAAGAGACTGATGTGTTACATGAATAGCACATCCAACTAATTAAACTTTTGTGGATCCTGTCTTTCCCTCTCTCTCCTCTTTCTGCCTGTCTCTTACTTTAACACTTCCTGTTCCATTAAAGTTCCTAACCATAGACCTTTCTGGAGTCCCTGAGCTCCCTTGTCTCGTAGGTTCCTCTGGATCTCTGCTGCTGTGGACGTGCCAGACTCCAGCTGCTACAACTACTACTATCCATCTCACCACTATCATCTCTCTCTCTCTTTATCTCCTCTATCCTTATTTCCAACCACACCTCGGTCTCAGCAGATGTGTGTCTAACATGAGTCTGGTCCTGCTGGAGGTTTCTGCCTGTTAAAGGAAGTTTGTCCTTGCCACTGTAACTTGCTAAATGCTGCAAAGTGCTCTACTCATGGTGGATTAAGATGAGATCAGACTGAGTCCTGTCTGTGAGATGGGACTGGATCTTATCCTGTCTTGATGTTGGGTCTTTGTTAGATAACATTTGTTGTGATTTGGCGTCATACAAATAAAGATTGATTGTTTGAGTTGCACACAGGCAGTTAGTGACATTATGTATGTTAAATGGGATGAAGATAATCTTCTATCTCCTCGCTGTCTGTTTGTCCTCCAATGAAAACATTTAAAATCACACTTTCATGAAAAGCTGATCATGGGGCGGCACAGTCCTTAATAACCTCTGAGTAAAATCTGACGAGTGAAACTGACACGTCCTGACACTTTCACTGTATATCAGTCCACTGACTGACATCTTGTTCAACATGCTTTTACTTCATGTGACTGTTAATGTCTCTCTCTATAACCATCCTCCCTCCTTCCTGACAGCTTCTATGTTTCCTTTTGTCTTTCTTTTCACAGTTTTCTGAAGGATTGTCTGCAAAGAGACTTTCCCTAAACTCCAGAGTTTCAGTGACCGGTTTGTTGGTATAGATTCCAGTTTACTTTGCTACCAAGAAAAACAACACAATACTGACGATGCACCAGAGAGAGGAAGGAAAGTAAGCAGCCACAAAAGTTTGTTTTTCAGGGGAGATGCCTCTGAGTAAACATCCCGTGGCTTTGTTTTCGTGGTGAGGTCTGTCTCACATGATTTGTTACCTGTAAACTGTGACACGTGAGGCTGCAGATGAACAACAGGGCAATAACTACAGGTTAGGACCTCCCATCACTTTCCTCTGTCTTTTTCCTCGGTGTCTTTCCCGTTATTTCCTAGAAACAGCTGAATCCCGCTGTGACCTTGCTCCGCTCGATTCACCTCCGAGCTCCACCTCGCTGAGCTGTAAAAAAACAGGAATAAAAAAAGATAAGTGGCTATCTGTCTTAGAGGAAGAATGGGAGGATGGGGTGAGGCCGTGAAGCAGAAGGAGGGGGAGGAGTAGATGTTTAAAAAAGAAAGACATTTTGGATTTTTACAAGGAGGAGGAATTGTGAGGATTAAAAAAAAAAGGAAATGTAAGGTGGACTTTGAATGAAGACAAAAAAGCAGTAGCAGAAGAGAAAAGGGGGAAGTTGGAAGGTGAGGAAAAACTAGAGGTGAGGGAAGAGGAGTGAGGTGGGGGGAGTAAGTGACTATTATGTCAAAAGAGAAATAGAGTAAAATGAGACAGAAAGAGGAGAGAATGGCTGAGGCAGAAGATAAAGAGGAGAGAAAGAAAGAAAGAAAAGGGAGGTTCACGTTTATCACTGAAGTCATAAAGGGCCCCGTCAATGCAAAGACAGAGGGGGAGAAAAAGAGGAGGGGAGGCAAGAATAAAGGACAGGGGGAGCTCAGTAAAGGATTTCAGTATATCAATATGAAAGAGGGAAAGAGAGAGAGAGAGACAGCTCTAAGTGATTTAGTCAATAAGATGTTCTTCTGCTGGCCTTGACTCCCGGCTGCGTCTCACATCGTTTTCTTCTTCTATCCTTTAAACAGCTGCAGATAAATGACACGTTTCACCAGCGAAAGGCGGGAGGTCAAAGCATTTTACTGCATATGGCATACATATAAAACCAGGGACTGTCATTTCACTTTTATGCTCATGTCTCTGCAGCAGTCACATGTCTGTTCAATGAAATGTAGTCTTCTTTTTCCTGTATAAGCTCTCTCCTGATCCCCTCGTCAGGAAGCGCGATATTTTCTTCGACTGTTTGCAGATGACACTCTGATATCTCTCAGCCTGCAGTTTTTAAGGCTCCTGTTGGGACTGTTTCAAGTAGACCAAAGAGTGCACGTCTTAAAACCTCTGAAGCTAAACCAGCTGTGAACTGACGTGGTTTTCCTAATGCAGAATCTGCAGGATATTTGGTGCAAGAGGTGTTCTGCTTCTTCACTGTCCTCTTGTGCATTGTGAACTCTGATTCTGTGCTGCTAAACAGCCTCTGTAGAGAAATAAGAAACCAACCAAGAAACACAATCTGCCGTGATGCAACCAGGATCCCAGCTTCTGCCATCTGACACCGATTTAGCTTTAATTAATCTCTATGTAAACAAACATCTGCATGCAACGGCTGCGTACATAAAGCTGCGGGGTGTTGTCTCAAATCCAACTCTAACCTGCTTCTCAAGTTAGTAATTAGACTGTAAGAAACGCTCACACAGACAAGGAGTCTCCACTGGAAGGGCTTTAATGCTGAATGGTGGCTACACTGGGAGTCCTGGGCTGTCGGCTGGGGCTTCTGGCTGCTTTATAGTGCTGATGATGGCCGATGGGTTCCAAGATTGAGCCAAAGTTTAATTTAATTTCATGTATCTAATCTTGGTTTCACTGAAATTTTCTAAATCCCTTTAAAGTTGCATCATTTCAATTTGAAATCCAAGAATCGATCGGCTTCTTCTTACTTGTCTGACTTCTTGTTGCCCAGTAACATCAGCCTGTACCAGTTGTTTCTGAGCAATTGACACTCAAATTATTCATTTAAAGGGATAGTTTGGTATTTTTTAAGTGGGGTTGTATTAGGTACTTTTCAATAGTAAGTGTATCACCCATAGGGGAGGTCATGCAGCTCGGCCCTTTGTTGAGAAAGCAGCCTGGGAATTGAAAATAATCAAGAATCAAGAAATCTTTATTGCCAAGTGAGCTCACACACACAAGGAATTTTACATGGTGAATGGAACACTGGTACTTACAACAAGACAGTAACGACAATACATAAATAAAAAATTGTTTGCTGTAACCCCATGAATTTCCCCGTTGTGGGACGAATAAAGGAGTATCTTATCTTATCTTATCTTAAGACAGTAAGGACAATAAATATGTAAACCTAAAATCTAACCTTAAAAACTCTAAGTAAAAAAAAAATACTATCTGTACAAAGAGAGGTGTAGAGGTACTTTTAAGACATGAATAAGTTAAATTAGCCTAAGCCAGAGTGCACATTTTAGTGGATGAATCTTATAATAAAACAGGCTATGGAATAAATTACAATATTGCACGTGGTTATTGAGATATTGCACCGGAAATCAAAGTATTGCACATGTGTGTGATCTGTCACAGGAGTCTTTAGTGGTTTAAAAGGAAGCTAGGCTATCAACCGCTGCAGATTGGGTCAATTCCTAATTTAGCTAATGTTAAGAAAGTCCAACCCAAACCCTGTTGGTGTAAGAGTACACTCAATAACGCTTCGGCTGACCGGGATCCCCTGTGGGTAATATGGTCGATTACTATTGACAAGTACCTCATAAAAAAAACCTGAACTGTCCCTTTAAAGCACTTCGTAGGGCTTCCAATGGTTTGTTTGCATTTTAAGTTTCTGCATTTTATTTTGAACTTTTAGCAGAACTTTTCTATCTTTAGCTCTTCCAGCTGCACAGTCTTCACAGCAATTCATCAGCTGTCCCTCAAACTGTGCTGTAGGAATAATCTGACTGGATTTGCATTGAAAACAATTCACAATTCTTGCTTTACACTCATTTCCCTTGCCAATAATTATTTTTAAAGCGCACCCTGCCACATGCTGTTAAATCTCACAAAATCTCATTCTTTTATGTGACTAAATCCTCAAACATACAAATGCAAATAAAAGCAGGATGCATGATACTGAAGATTCACAAGAAATTAGCAAATGTATAACAAACATGTTGCATGCTGCGTGTGACTCATGCAGAGGAAACCAGAGAGGGACGCTGGCCATGAGTGTCGTTCTGTGTTTGACAGTCTCTCTTTCATTTTAGAGACTGAGCAGGGAAGGAACACGATGTGCATCACAAACTCAGTCGCTGTGGTGGAACTGATTTTAAATCATTTCACACATACAAATACATACAAGCACACAAATACGCACGGGCTAATGTACGCTGGCAGTTTTACGCACATAGTGTCACAAACACACACTCGCACACAGAGCCAGTGTCAGCAGAGGAGACAGATGCATGGTGACAGGGCTGCAGTGCTCTGGATTAATACACTTAGTGTTCCACATGTCAAACTGCATCACTGCAATCATGAACATTTTAGGCATCTCTCTCTCTCTCTCTCTCTCTCTCTCTCTCTCTCTCTCTCTCTCTCTCTCTCTCTCTCTTTCTCTCTCTCTCTCTGTCAAACATCTCTCTCCTTGATTACTTCTAACGCCACGACCAGCTGTCCAATCATCCGGCCATTCAGCAGTCCAGCCAAGCAGTCGGTCACCCAGCAAACTGGCGAACATCAAGCTGACAGACCAACACTCACCAACCAGTGCGCTTTCACAGGGACACCAACAACCTGCCGCCCACAGAACAACCCAACACGCCAATGCCCCCCAATACTGGAGGACAAAAACAACTGGACTAACTTCCACTTTGACTAGAATCATGTTAGCGAGGCTACATTGCCAGTTCCCAGTATTCCACTTAGTAGCATCACCAAATATACAACCATCCACATCATCATCTACCACGTCAGAGGAGCCAAAGTTAGAGCTATTAGTTATTTATTTCAGCAGCTGAAGGGACTCTTAGTTCAGTCAATGTTGCATTTTTTGAGTACCATGAGTTAATGATGCATTCACAGCTCTTTGAAGGCAGCTTTGTTATTTCTCTTTTACCCTTTTGTAATCCGAAAGTGAAACTTATTCGTCCTTTAACATGTCATATCATCATCAATCAATCAATCAATCTTTATTTGTATAGCGCCAAATCACAACAAACGTTATCTCAAGACGCTTTTACAAACATAGGAGGTCTAGACCACTCTATGTCAAATTATGAACAGAGACTCAACTTCAAGACAGGGTAAGACTCAGTCTGACCCCACCTTAATCCATCATGAGCATTGCACATCGCAGTATTTAGCTAGTTACAGTGGCGAGGAAAAACTTCCTTTTAACAGGCAGAAACCTCAGGCAGGACCAGACTCATGTTAGACAGCCATCTGCTGAGACCAAGTTGGGTCTGGAAAGACAGATAGAGGGGATTAAGAGAGAGAGGTGATAGTGATGAGACGAGTCGTAGAAGCTGTTGCCGCTGGAGTCCAGCACGTCCGTATCAGCTGGAGTCCAGATCGTCCCCAGCAGGAGGACGTCTACGGCAGCTCAGAGGAATCTACGAGACAATGGAGCTCAGGGACTCCAGAAAGGTCTATGGTTAGTAACTTTAATGGGACAGGCAGAGTTAAAGTAAGTGATGAGGGGGTAGGGGGGAAGGGGGTGTGCTAGGATCCCAGTGTGTCAGTGTGCCAGTTCCCCCGGCAGTCTAGGCCTATAGCAGCATGACAAAAGCTGGTCCAAGCCTGATCCAGCTCTAACTATAAGCTTTATCAAAAAGGAAAGTTTTAAGTCTACTCTTAAAAGTAAAGAGGGTGTCTGCCTCCCGGACCCTGACTGGTAGATGATTCATAAGCTGGTTGCACTTTACTTTACATGCAAATGGAAGATTAATGGATTGCTTTTTCTGCCTCTAGGGTCAGTTTGTGGTTGGCAAGTAAAAGAGAATGCTTAGTGAGCAGGTGGTTATGCAAAGTATTGTCCCGTTGTTGGATAAAGGAAGGAAATATATTTTGCATAACCAACCGCTCAGTAGATATACCTCTTCTGTGATCCCCTATTTGAAAGGCCCTATGTGACTCACTGTACCTTCTACATTACATACACACCAGCACAACTCAACTCATTGACACCAGCCAATCCTGATTAAGCATTAAAGCAACACAGCGGTCAGGGGCCAACGGGTCAGCTGGTCATTCAATGTCGATAAACAGTTGAAGGTTGAGTCCATAAGAGGCCTGACTCATGAAGAATGCTGCTGCCATGAAAAGGATGTCATGCGTAAAGATCACTGAGGATCACAGAGCACTTTGTGTACATGTGTGTCCCTGCAGTTATCTCTGCGGGTATGAGCACAGGCATGCTGATGTGTGCATGTAGAGGTGCAGATAGGAGGAAGCAGAGGGTCAAGAGGGGTGCAAACAGTCACAGTCCATACATTCACTCCATTTTAGACCCCCCCTGTTGAGTTTTATGGCCACCTACTACCTTTAGAGGGTGTTTATTTTGGCAACATCCCAAGAGGACCATCCTGATAAAATGCTCAAGTACTGAACCTCCAGTGTTCGCTCGTGATCGCCCTGACACCATGTTGTTTCAGTGGCTCAAACCGCCTCATATACATCATAGGAATCTTATCAGCAAACAACAGAAGGCTGGAGTTTGGGTAAATAGTTTTCTGCATGTAAGATTTCTGGGTTGAACACCAAGGTCAGTAACACTCCCTTCCTCCCTGGGCATCTATTGTTGAATCGCCCTTGAACAGGACACAGGATCCCAGACTGCTTCAGTATAGCTGTTAAGTGCCCGGCGTGTTGTCCTAGTGCACTGAGCGGTAATAAAACTTTATTTTTATCGCACATTTCCCCACCAAGAAAGCAGCTGAAGGTTCTTTTACAAGCGGCACTATTTCTGCGAGGCAGAGAGAACACAGCCGAAAAGAAAACATTAAGAGCAATTAGTGTCAAAAGAAAGAAAATAAGTCAAAGAAAGTGCTTTAGAGCTTTAGAGCTTTGAGCATTTCACGTGTTAAATACAGCTTCGGAGTCACGCAGACAGAAAGTGCCTCTCTTCATGAAGCTTGCCAAGAAATGTATCATGATGTGACCCCCGACTATAAAAACTGAACAAACTGTATAACACCTGTCCGAGTGCTGCGCTAATGGAGCTGCTATTCCTGGGTTAGTTTGGTCATGGTCTGCAAATACAAAATCAAATCAGGCACCAACACTTCAGGTATCACCATGAAATATACAGATAGAGATAGAGATGCAAAACGAATGCATTTTCCTGCACTCCTACATTTAAATGCATGAACATGTTGAACTGTTCTGCTGAGTCATGCTACGTCATTCGAGCTGCAGGGGGCCACATGAGTAAATCTAACCCAGGTGACTGACAGCAGGTCATGCTGTACTTTACTGAGCAGTGTGATCATGATGTTCTTTTACACTTTGTTCTCTTGGGCCACAAATGTCTCAGAAAAAAACTACAGACCATCATCCGAATTTGAGAGGGGCCGTTTGAAGCAGTGCAGCCAAAAATGGAGGAACTTCTGAGGAAGGATTGTGCAAGTTGGTTAGAAACTACAAACGTGGACTATGTCATTTCACCTTGGTACAGGGACAGACGACTACAGCAGAACACATGAAGATCAGACAGCAGTCGAGTAGTAGTGGAGATCTGTTCAAGACTGGTTCATCTGAGCGCTCACTAGTGGATGCATTGTTTAACAAGATGGTGTTATACTTTTTCATATTTCAGGTTTGCGAAGTTTCAGTTTATGAGGTGAACGTGTCTTGCCGTAATCTCAGAATGAGACTGACGGCTGCTCTGAACGGCTTGTTCCAAAAGTTGCACGAGAATGAAGAGAGAGGGACACAAGACTTGCTAACGAGTGAAGGCACTGATTGGTGAATCTCCCTAGAAGGGCATTTTGAAAAACAAACTCAACAAACACAAACATCCAGCTCTGTTCTTTGTATCAGGGATTGTCTTGTTTCCTCTCCAGACTTTCTAGATCAGATTCAGGGTCCAGAAATTGTGGCCATACTTCATTTCGGTCTCAGAAGATTTGTGTCTAACATGAGTCTGGTCCTGCTGGAGGTTTCTGCCTGTTAAAGGAAGTTTGTACTTGCCACTGTAACTTGCTGGAGGTCATCTCGTGTTCTTGTGACTGTGAACTGGGCCTGCAGGGTGAAGAAAGTTTGCAATGTGCAATATTATTTATTGTTGGGACAAAGATATGTATTACTTTACTTTAACTCTTCCTGTCCCATCAACGTTACTAACCATAGACCTTTCTGGAGTCCCTGAGCTCCCTTGTCTCGTAGGTTCATCTGGATCTCTCCTGCTGTGGATGTTCCAGACTCCAGCTGCTACAACTACTACTATCCGCCTCACCACTATCATCTCTCTCTCTCTCTTCATCTCCCTCTATCCCTCTCTCCAACACGGTCTCTCTCAGCAGATGTGTGTCTAACATGAGTCTGGTCCTGCTGGAGGTTTCTGCCTGTTAAAGGACACACTGGGATCCTATCTCTCTCCTCTGTCTGCCTGTCACTTATTTTAACACTTCCTGTCCCATTACAGTTACTAACCATAGACCTTCCTGGAGTCCCTGAGCTCCCTTGTCTCGTAGGTTCCTCTGGATCTCTGCTGCTGTGGACGTGCCAGACTCCAGCTGCTACAACTACTACTATCCGCCTCACCACTATCATCTCTCTCTCTCTCTCTTCATCTCCCTCTATCCCTCTCTCCAACACGGTAGGTCTCAGCAGATGTGTGTCTAACATGAGTCTGGTCCTGCTGGAGGTTTCTGCCTGTTAAAGGAAGTTTGTCCTTGCCACTGTAACTTGCTAAATTCTGCAAAGTGCTCTGCTCATGGTGGATTAAGATGAGATCAGACTGAGTCCTGTCTGTAAGATGGGACTGGATCTTGTCCTGTCTTGATGTTGGGTCTTTGTTGATAATAGAACATAGAGTACGGTCTACACCTGCTCTGTTTGGAAAGAGTCTTCAGATAACAATTGTTGTGATTCGGCGCTATATAAATAAAGATTGAATGATTGGTAGATCTTTTGTCATTTTAGAGTAAAGATAGAGTCAACGATGGCAACTTTTTTAGCTCGGCAGCAGTGGAGGAGGCTTCTGAAGAGCTTGGGGCTTGAAGAGAAAGTAGCCAAACTGAAGCTGTTTGTACAGAAGTTGAAATTAAGGTTTTGAAAGACACCAGTCTGAGATATATAAAGAGTTTTAAGGGACATAAATCATGTAAGGTTTCAACAGAGGCATCAGAGGGATGATATAAATCCTGGAAATGTTCACAAACCTCCTCCTTAACATCCACTAGTCGTGGAGCAGCTGTGGAAAGATGCATTCATGTGATTCCATGTATATAATTTGACTTGTAGCAACAGAAAGAGAGCATACATCACATAATCAGGATATTGTTTTGGTAAATTATTTGAATCTAAAGCTTGCAAAAGTTTCTACAACACTTCATCGTGATGAGACAGGAAGACTCCCAGTAGTTTGTTTTTTAACCAGGCTCTTTAAACCCGTTGCACCCTTTCAAAGATTATTATCAGATTGTGAGCACAGACAGTGTGTCAGCATATTCTGTCTGCTTACACCTGGAATCAGCACCACACAGCCTCACTCACCCAGACAAAACGCCACCCAGCAGATCAACACTGACATAGGTGTTGTTGTGTTTTTCCAAAGAGAATAAAAAAACCAGCTCTGGTTTGAGCTCACTTTGTTTCTCGGGGTTATTTTCAAAGGTTTATCTCCAACCTTCCACGGAGCAGCTCGTCTTAAGAAGCTCTCCCTCGCTCTTCTTCTGAAACGTCTTAGTTTCCTGCGAGGAGTTTGTTTATTGGCTGCGATGGTGATGGAGCTGTAAACTCCTGTTAGAGCGTGACTCTAATCCCTGAGCTGGATCTCAAAGTGTTTAAAGCTAAGCCGGTTCCTTACACTGAGCTTTTTGGAAGGAGCCAGCGCCACATGCTTCTGCTGGCTGACGGCCAGACTGGACACACACAAACACACACACAGACGCACACACATCAGTACATGTAAGCATGTGACCCGGCACAGATGGAAATAGATATACAGCATGTACCTTTGCACACACTTGCACACTCAGAGCTTTAAAAATATGCAGACTCATGCCTTCAAAGCATTTTAATGCTCTCTCCAAAGTAAAGAAAAATAACTATGTCACAAAATGATTTCTACCAAGTCAAGTTGCCTTTTTGGATCAAGCTTAGACTGCTTATATGATTTAATCACTGGTGATTTTATCATCTAGCCTATATCATGGTATTTATAACACAACATTTGCAATAGTTTAAAGTTAGAGTTTTATAATTACCATCTTATTTGCATCTAAAATTTCAGCAGTCCTGAACTATATTGGCACGCCCCAACTTTAAAGACAACATTCATATAATAATTTATGCAATAACACTGGGATCATGTGTGAATCTGTACTCCAAGGTCTGGATCTTCAACATGGGAAGTGTTCTGGTTGACGTTTGCAGTACGTATTCGTACGTAACTATTCCCAACGCTGTGTTCCAAAGCCAACTCCTCAATCAATCAATCAATCTTTATTTGCATAGCGCCAAATCACAACAAACGTTATCTCAAGACGCTTTTACAAACATAGGAGGTCTAGACCACTCTATGTCAAATTATGAACAGAGACCCAACTTCAAGACAGGGTAAGACTCAGTCTGACCCCACCTTAATCCATCATGAGCATTGCACATCACAGTATTTAGCTAGTTACAGTGGTGAGGAAAAACTTCCTTTAACAGGCAGAAACCTCCAGCAGGACCAGACTCATGTTAGACACACATCATGCCTCGACCGAGTTGGGTCTGGAAAGACAGATAGAGGGGAGTAAGAGAGAGAGGTGATAGTGATGAGACGAGTAGTAGAAACTGTTGCCGCTGGAGTCCAGCATGTCCGTATCAGCTGGAGTCCAGATCGTCCACAGCAGGAGGACGTCTACGGCAGCTCAGAGGAACTTACGAGACAAGGGAGCTCAGGGACTCCAGAAAGGTCTATGGTTAGTAACTTTAATGGGACAGGCAGAGTTAAAGTAAGTGATGAGGGGGTTGGGGGGAAGGGGGTGAGCTAGGATCCCAGTGTGTCAGTGTGCCAGTTCCCCCGGCAGCCTAGGCCTATAGCAGCATGACAAAAGCTGGTCCAAGCCTGATCCAGCTCTAACTATAAGCTTTGTCAACAAGGAAAGTTTTAAGCCTACTCTTAAAAGTAGAGAGGGTGTCTGCCTCCCGGACCCTGACTGGTAGATAATTCCAAAGGAGAGGGGCCTGATAACTGAAGGTTCTACCTCCCATACTACTTTTAGAGATTTTAGGTACAACTAGCAAGCCTGTATGTTGGGAGCGTAGAGTTCTAGAGGGGTAATAGGGCACTAAGAGCTCTTTAAGCTACAAGGGTGTCTGATTTTTAAGGGCTTTGTAGGTTAAAAGAAGGATTTTAAATTCTATTCTACATTTTATTGGGAGCCAGTGTAGAGAAGCTAGCACTGGAGAAATGTGCTCCCTCTTCCTAGTTTTAGTCAATACTCGAGCTGCGGCGTTTTGAACTAGCTGAAGAATCTTTAGAGACTTATTGGGGCAGCCTGATAAGAGGGAGTAACAGTAATCTAACCTGGAGGTAACAAATGCATGGACTCCTGGTTAAAGCTCCTGTGAGGAGTTTTTGAGTGGTTATGAAACAGGCTGAAATCAACAACCATGCCTCTTCATGACCCTCAAAATCAGACAAAACCATTAGAGAATATTTTAACAGTTTCTGTTTTATAATTTTTAAAGCCTGAAACAGCTCTGAGGGGGTAGGTGTCAGACGAGGTGATCAACAGCACATCAAAGAAAAAACCCTTTTGGTACTTTTTTTGCAGCAAATATTCTTAATGAGTGAAATATTTGACTATTAATTGAAAGCAGGAGGAGATTTTGTGTCAGAAACATAATTAATTCAGCAACGATAGAGGTATCACTTTGTCCACAGGGGGCCCCAAAACCAACGCAACCAGAAAGTTCCTCACAGGAGCTTTACATTTCCCAACTTCCTGGATAGCATCAGAGATGATTGATTCAACCTCCACTCAACAAACAATTGGCTAAACAAAAAGTTGCATCTTCATCATGATGCTGTTATTGAGGCAGACTTAAGAACCTTTAGTTGTAAGTAAATCTCAGGAAAATAGGTTTCTCTTTTTTGGGTTCATACCCCTGAAGTCTGCCAGAGTGAAGCATCTGTGTGTGTACTGTTGAACTGAGAGCTACCAGTATCTGAAACAGATGAATGAGCACAACCCCAGACCCTAACAGCCAAATTCCATCAGATCCATGTCTCCGGTCGTCAAGGCACCAGATCTGATAGCTTTCTATTCAAGTCAATGTGTTAACTTCCACTGGATCCGCTCCGTTGTGCTCCTACTGTGTCTCTAATCCGGCAGGTCGGAGCCCTCCAGATCAGATACACAAGACCTCTATTTGTTCCCGGATGCAGGAGCACGACGCATCAATCTCAACAGAGCAGATGGAGCGGGGACAGGAAGTCAGGCATCAAAACAAAATGAAAACATCCGGTTAATTTTCAGAATAAAACACTCTGTGTTATCACCAGACCGTATTTCACTTAACTACAACAACAAACCAAAGTCATGATGAGCGGAGCCAGGCCTGGAGTCAACAGGTCAGAGGTTTTCAGAGTACCAGAAAGACAACGTGGATGAGGAGAGGAGGAGGAGGAGAATCCTTGATTCAGTGATTACCGCAGGAAAACCTCGGTCACATGACTCCAGCTGGACGGCGGATCCAAGATGAACCCGACACAGATCTGGTGGAAGTCCGATGTCATGGACGTTAATGCTGCATGAAAAAGGAAGACTTGACTGGAAGCTGTTTTTTTATAACTGCTGGCTTACACCGGAATGACTGAAAAATTGTGATCCTCTCCGAGAGGCATATATCACGTCATGCCGTCAGACTATGATGGACAATGGATGGATGATTGCCAGTGAGTTCTGAGATTGACAAAAGGCTGCACAGTAAATCAAAGTTGAACCATCATTGCATTTTCAGCACTCCCAATAAACACAGTGCAAAAGTCTCAATACATCTCTCTAACTGAGACAGATATTTCATGTAATTAAGAATGCTTTCTCCTCCAGTCTGTGTACATTTTTATCAGGGGTGTCATTTTCATGCTTTCACACTATTTTGATGCAGTCTGATGAAGCTCTATCATCTACACTCAGATTAATTTGGTCCACTCTTGCAGTGAAAGGAAAAGCTTTTTGGAGTTTGATTCAGGAGGGACATGTTGCAGACACTACATCATGAAGAACAGCAGGAAGACAGACACTGTGAGCTATAGCTTGTATGCATTGTCTAATAATTGTTTATTTGATAGTATCGATTAATCAATCTTTATTTATAAAGCACCAAATCACAACAAACATGTCTGAAGACTTTCCAAACAGAGCAGGTCTAGACCGTGCTCTGAGACCCAACATCAAGACAGGATAAGATCCAGTCCCATCTTACAGACAGGACTCAGTCTGATCTCATCTTAATCCACCATGAGCAGAGCACTTTGCAGCATTTAGCAAGTTACAGTGGCAAGGACAAACTTCCTTTAACAGGCAGAAACCTCCAGCAGGACCAGACTCATGTTAGACACCCATCTGCTGAGACCGTGTTGGAGAGAGGGATAGAGGGAGATGAAGAGAGAGAGGTGATAGTGGTCAGACGGATAGTAGTAGTTGTAGCAGCTGGAGTCTGGCACGTCCACAGCAGCAGATCCAGAGGAACCTACAAGACAAGGGAGCTCAGGGACTCCAGAAATGTCTATGGTTAGTAACTTTAATGGGACAGGGAGAGGTACAGTAAAGTAGTATATATCTTTGTCCCAACTTTTTTCATATCCTGCAGCCTCACTTCACAGCTGACCTTCATTTCCAATGCAAAACGTACTCAAACCAACCGAGGGGCATGACTCCACCCTTTGAAACCTCACCTGAAAACAAAGACAGCAGCTCAGAGAAGGCACATGTGTAAATGTAGGATCCCATAACCCATGATAACAGAGTGACCTAAAAAGAATACACTGTCAGGGCTTTAAAGATGTCAAATGCTTGCTCAAACAAACTCAAACATTTGCTGTGTTCACATAGGAAAAGTTGACTCATAAATTCCAGCAAAAACAAACATCATGCTCCAACCCTACAGCTCTGTAAAGAACATACACACTGCATTTCCTCTAAATCGGTTTAACTACCTGTGAGGACACATTCACGGCTTCAGTTCCAAGGTCTGTTATAATACGGCTTACATGTCAACAGTGACGCAGACTTACACTCTGTCACTAAACAATAAAACTGTTGACACTGTAAGCAGCCAACATAAAGGATTTCAACCAAAACCCAAACACGGCTGCGCCTGATGGGGGCCGTGATGATCTAATCAGAGTCCATGGGAAGCAGCGCTGCAGTATTGACTCAACACTTTACTCCAGAGGGTTTCTACACAGCTGGAACATGGAAAACAAGGAGACTCACATGATGGTACCTGCTTCTGTCATGTACTGTTTCTAAGTAAAGAAAGGACCTGGATTGTGTCTGCCAGGCGTTTGCATCAGTTTTTTATTGATTGATTTAAAAAAAAACAACTTCTGGGTTGCTATTTTCCCTCCGAGCACACAAGAAACTGTAATTTGTTTTATGGTGTGCATCCTGCTGCGACCTCAGGCGTACAGTGTGAACTCTACATCATTGCTTTCCCATCTAGAGCACTCTACGGTTGCACTCACTGTAAGTCACGCTGCATGTTAGTGTCAGCAAAACCACAAAATATGAACACGGCACTTTGGACAGTAGCCATGTGTTGCTGCATGCCAAGCCAAAGCGGCTACTGAATGAAACAGAGCTTATTGAGTGTAATGCCTCAGGTGAGAGGACACAGTTTCAACGTGGTTTAATGGCCTGAACACAAAAGAAGCAGGTTATGTAGCTGCATGTTTTGAAACTTATAAAAGCAATGAAGTATGTCATGTTAAGTCCTTGTTATGCAGCATACTCTCTCTCCTCGGCACACCTGTAGCGTGTTGTTTTGCTTCTACGCCGTCCACCGGCTAATTATATGTCTGGCACGCAGCACAAACAGGCTGAGACCGAGCAGGCTGATGGGAACATACCATGTTTTATTGTGTAATAATCCTGTCCTAGATGGTATGTGTGGGACAGAGTTGTTGCATGCTATGTGCATAGAACATAGGGATCCTTATCTTACCTGTGTGTGTGTGTGTGTGAGACTGGAAAGATACCAGGATGCATTAACATGCAACAAAACAATGTACTGTATGTTCTAATCGTGTTCTCTCAGGTCTGACTTTACTGCTCAGTGCAGTGCCAGAGTTTTTTACAACACTTTAAAATGCATCCAAGTGGCACAGTTGGCCTGCTGTGGTGTGGATGGGACCGAATCCATGGGATATATTACAGCATTAACTCGTGTGACATGTTGCTTTTGCACCTGCACGAGTAACACACACACACACATTCCAAATGAGTGTAGTTTATGACCTTGAATGGTTTTATTCCCCAAGCAGCAGAACATAACAAACCTACTTACCAAAACATGCAATGACTTAGATTTATGAGACTCTTTTTATCAGCTCTTTAGAGCAAACAGGTCAACCCAAGCTGAAATTAATTGCAGTTCTTTCAACAACTTTGTGCAACAGTTGCATGCTTGCCTTCCCTTTGTGTGCATTCACAGTGAGAACCAGCCAGGGATGATGAGATGTGTCCTTGATGTGTTTTCATCCCTTTACTATGGCTTACTAATGTTTCCAAGCTAGCAAAGAAAGTTAGTTACAATACTTTAACAGCTGCTTCCTGTTTCCTTACAAATTAAAGGCATTTGAAAGAAAGACTGTGTAAAAGAATGGACCTAGTATCCGTGACGTCACCCATCTGTTCCTGAGCGCTGTTTTGAAGCCAATCATTGGCGGGTGCCATATTGGAAATGCTGAACACAACCGAACTTTGTCCGAGCTAGAGTGAGGTAAAGAGGCAGGCCATTAGCCTACAGGGTGCCCGCCTGTCAATCAAGTCAGCCATGCCCTTATTTGGGCAAAACTTGTAAGTTTAATATCTTAAAAAAATTCAGTGTGTGCCAAAACAGAAATTAGCTATTCAGACTCAAACTGTTTTCTGAACCAGGCTGTAAACATGTTTATTTCTGCTGTAAAGATCGTCCTCTTTGAATGGGTGTGTATGTGGTTTCCTGTGTTTCTGCAGCCAGCCTCAAGTGGACGCTCTATGAACTGCAGTTTTTAGCACTTCCACATGGGCTTCATAATTTGAGACTGGAGGTTGCCGCTTGATTTAAACACAACAACTGTACGTCAGCCTGCCTAATGTTGACCTTTGACCCCTGATAAAAAAGAGAATGAGCCATTTTTTGTGCTTCTCTTTTCAATATATAAGACATGAAAATATATCTCCCTTTAAAGAGCTCAGGCCAATTCCCATTGCAACTGCATGCTAACTTTTGCAAGATAAATGTGTAAGCTAACTTATTCTTCATTACTTAATGACATTAGAGGCTCTTTCAACAAATTGTATGTTATGATAATTTATGGAACATTTTCACTAATACATGAATAATTACACTACCAGTCAAAAGTTTGGAAAAACCTTCTCATTCAAGGGTTTGTATTTATTTAAATTATTGTAAACACTGTAGATTAATACTGAAGACATCAAAACTATGAAAGAACATATATAGAATTATTTAATTAATAAAAAAATGTTAAACAAAGCAGAATATGTTTAATATTTTAGATTCTGTAAAGTAGCCCCCTTTTTCCTTCATGACAGCTTTGCACACTCTTGGTATTCTCTCAGTCTGCTTCATGAGGTGGTCTCCTGGACTGGTTTCTAATGAACATGAGCCTTGTCAAGAGTTCATTTGTAGAATGACTTGCCTTCTTAATGTGTTTGAGACCATCAGTTGTGTTGTTCAGAGGTAGGGTTAGCACACAATGGATAGCCCTATTTGACTACTGTTGTAATCCAGATTATGGCAAAACCAGATTATTTCATAGTGTTGATGTCTTCAGTATTAATCTACAATGTTCGAAAATAATTAAAATAAATAAAAATCATTGAATGAGAAGGTGTGTCCAAACTTTTGACTAGTAGTGTATATCAGGATGAAAATGTGTCCCAGCCAGCACAACAAGGACGTTTTTATAGGCTTGTGTCTGCTCATGTTGGGTGTAAAAAAATCTTAATCTCTTAGTTTTTGCCTGTTTTTATTCTTTGATCACATGCATTTGGAAACAAAAACAAACATGGACACTGATTTAAAGGAACTAGAGTTAAAAAATCATAAACTTAAAAGAAAAAAGGCTTTATACATCAAACAGGGCTGCACAGTTGATTGCATTTTCATTATAATCACAAAATGAGCATTTGCAACAACAACAAGAAACATCATAAAAAGCCTGAATGCATTGCAATGAATAAGAATGCAATGCTTTGTCATAGCTGTTGGATGGAGGTCTGGGTATAATGACCATGCTTTCACATCCTTACGATGCAGCCAGGTGAAGCTGAAGCTCTCCAACTGTCATATTATGAGCCCTGATTTCAGCCTGCACACAACATGGTTACTCCAACAAATATTAATGAGATTTCATTTTCTGTTTGGAACTTTTATGTTATTTTTTATGCAGATTAAGGTTCAGCCTCCAGTTGGTGTGAGGTCACATTTAGTCAAGTGCCTTTGGCAGCCAAATTGCACATTACCATAAAGACTGCTTTTGTTTGAGGCCATAATAATTGACCGAATGATTGAGCTGCACAAAAGCTTTTTGTACAGAGTAAATACAAAGACCATAAACATGACAGCCATACTGAACAGACTTGGCAGAGTGAGACTCATTGCCTCGTTTGAGCAGACACTTTCTGTGTTGAGCTTTTTTTTTCCCTGAGTCGTCGCAGATACGCAGGATGTAATTTTGCAAAGTTAATGTCATCACAGTCGCTCATTTGCAGTGTTGTTCTCAAGCTGGGGAACTGTTGCTGTGGAAACATCATACCAGGAATATTTTGGATCCTGCGCTTTCAGTCCTGTGTTTCTCCAAATGCTATCAGCAGGTACGAGGCAAGACAAACATTTCCTTGCTTGGTAGGTTTTCATTACAGGCGGACGATGCAGGGTTTGCTCTCAGTCTGAGTTAGATGGTGTGTGTGTGTTAACAGTGACTCGACACAGACAGAGGACATCATTCAAGACCGGACTGACTTGAGAGGTCTTACAGGAATCTATCTATCCATCCGCTCATCTGTCTGGGTTTTTTTTTTAACTGGTGTCCTCCCCTCATGCAACAGCTCTGTCATCCTGCTGTGTCACTCTGTCACCACTAGGAGGCTGTGAGGAGTTGTACATTCCTGACCTCAACAGATTGATAAATGCCAGTAAACACTTTGAGTCTGTCTGTCTTTCCCTGATGGTAGACACTATGGCATCATTTAATGTTGCAGTCTCCTACACAGACTTCCTATTAGGACTCTGTGATGGCCTATTAAACTACATACACACACCTACACACACACTCACACAAACACACTCTCCCTGCCTTGAAAATAAGGATGTGCTGGCAGTAAAATGAAGGAGGAAACTCCTATCTCAACTTTCTTTCCTGAATACATCTCTCATGATGTTTGGAAGAAGCTGATGAAGGTCACTGATGGTGTAATTTGAGAAAAGTAACACTTTAACCCTTAAAGGCACTATGAGGAGTTTTTCACCAGCTGAGAAACAGACTGACACCAACACTGATGCCTCTTTATGACCTTTAGAAGCAAACAAAACCATAAACAACAACACTGATACCTTCTGTGTTGTCATTTTTAATGCCTTAAACCACTCAGTGGGGGTAGGTAAGACCACATGATTGACATTTGACTTTAGAAACATCCTTTTTCGGCTGTTTTCATGGCAAATAATCACATTGAGTGATACATCTGTCTGCTAAAAGACAACAGGGTGGGGTTTTTGTTGAAAACACTACGTTTGCATGTACAGAACAAGAGATAAGAGGTATCACTTTGTCCACAAGGGGGGCGCCAAAATTGATATAAATCAAAAGTTCCTCACAGCAGCTGTAAAGACCTAGACCATTTTTGGGGGCGCCAGACTCTCCTGAATTTATTTTGAATATGCTGAATGAAACAAATGTGGTTTTAGTGGCAACTTTTAGAAAAAACCTTCTTTTGCCACTTCTGCAGGATGTGATCTTTCTGACTCGTGCGTTGTAAAATAGGTTTTATAGAAGCTTAGTCCTGTACTAAAGCTGCCGGTGTGTTTTGATTACTCCCGGGTATGACTTGGCTGACGCGTTGTACTGTTATATGTTTGTCCATACAATACCGTTTACTGTAGTTGCTGAAATAACTGGTCTGAGGCGTAACTTTGGTTTACAGCACAATACATTCCATTTATTGTATCACCGTACGAACAGTTAGACAGCGTCCACAAGTTTCTCATTGCACGTACAAACATTTTAGACACGGTTCTCCATGCCACCTGCCGACGCAGCTTCACAGCATCCAACGTAACGACGTGACAACGTGACAACGAGACAACGAGACAACGGTCAAAAACCAACTGCCCTTCCGGGTCAAGACACACATCTGATACCCAGGCGGTGACGTACTTTTATACCTGTGCCCTTAATGAGCAAAACGATGACACCTTGTGGCACAATAAACAATGTGTTTCACAGCTTGACCCAAAACATGAATCTGGCTCTTACAGGTTTACTAAAAAAGGAAATGAATGCTGTATAAAATTAAACAAACTGAGAATTTATTGAAAATATTGACAACAAAATTAACTTCTCTCGTCGCTATTAACTTATATTTCCACAAAAGTGACAAAACTATAAAAAAACGGTGTTGCTCCTTGTCCTGCTCAGATGAAAGAACATATTGCAGCGCACATGCTCAGTTGCTCCCATTTGGCAGCATCAATTACCTGCAGCATGACAATTAAAGGCACATACACTCAAATAAGTCTATGGCTCTAACATGGGTATCAATAGAAAGCTGAGAATGTCTGCTGTAACTGAGTTTTTAAAGCTTGTTGATAGGATTAGCGGTTCAAAAGTTAAAACATTTAAGAACAAGTAGCTGCCGGTGGCTGTCAAGGTCTTTGAGGGCTGCCACGAGAGAACATTTATCCTTTGTACCATAGATGGACTCATGAGTCTGGATGATGCAAAACCTTTGTTACTTTCTTATTCGAACACATTAGTGTCAACTTTTTCCACCATAAAGTTTGTCTTACATAATAAATTAGTGAGTGAGGGAGGTTCAAAGTTTCCTAGTGCTTCCCGCTCAGCTGATAAATCCTCAAAAGGAGAGGTAAAACATTTGACACAGATAATAATAATACATTTCATTTATAAAAGCGCTTTAAAAGATTCTCCAAGCGCTTTACAGGAAAATAAAATTATACAATAGAAAAGCAAAGGAAAGGAAAACAGTGCAAAAAAAAAAAGCAAAGAAGAGCAAGGCAGCAAAATAAAACAAAACAAGAAAAAATCAATCAATTCTAGTTTAAAAGCCTTTGTAAAAAGGTGTGTTTTGAGTCCGGATTTGAATTTGGTGAGTGAGGGAGAGAATCTGAGGTGTTGGGGGAGAGAGTTCCAGAGGGTGGGGGCAGCGACAGAGAAGGCCCTGTCCCCCCAGGTTCGGTGCTTGGGTTTGGTGAGAGGGGTGAAGAGGTTGGCGTTGGTGGAGGGATTATATGGCTGCAGAAGGTCGGTGAGGTAGGAGGGAGCTAAATTGTGGAGGGCTTTGTAAGTGATGAGTAGGGTCTTGTACTGTATTCTTGAGGGGATGGGAAGCCAATGGAGGTTCTGGAGGACTGGGTGATGTGATCTCCGGAGCGGGAGTGAGTGAGGAGGCGTGCAGCTGAGATACAAACAATAGCATAAAAGATGGAAGCTTTATATTTCTTAAACACTTGAATCAATGATATTTGATATTTTGTCCAATAATAGTACACCAAATGTAAATGTAAAGTCTGTTTGATGATGTAAAAAGTGCAAAAAAAGTCCATTATGGCGGGTTTAAAGGTTTACAGATAAGTGGACTGGACTTTAGCTTCAGTCGTGTTTGAATCCTGTAAGAGACCAGAACTCAAACTTGAACTGCTTTGAAGTTACCTACATTACATCACCTTCTTTTTACCTTTTCTCATAGAAAATTCAACAAACACAACCAGAATCCTTATAACACATGTAGCTTCCTACAGTTCATCCAACTAAACTTTCACTAAAGTGAAGTCCATTCAGTGTGTTGGGGTTACAGTATTCACCCAAATATGAGATGACTCTGATAATATGGTCCTACTTTCAAGACTAGTTCTTAGGAATTGACTCTTTGAAGACATCAACTTGGTTTAATGAAGAAGAAAATGTTCATGAAAAAACTTAGGAAATAAAATAAGTTAGTAAAACTGTATTTAGTATAGCACCTTTCACAGAGCATAGTCACAAAGTGCTTCACAGAGTATCAATAACTGTTACGGGTGTGAGGGTGAACCCAAAAGCAGCACACTGGAGCCCGGAGGAAACAGCAGGTAACAGTCTTGAAGCTGGTTTCGCTGTGTGGAGGATCAGGCTGGAAACAGACGAGGAGCAGGCAAATCTCTTGGTCGGGGACAGAAGGCTGAGGTAGTTACCAGGGCAGAAACGAGGAAGGAAGGTCGGGGACAGGCAGGGTCGAAACCGGGAGATCAGTCCGAGGAAAAGTGCTGGAGAGTCTTGCATTTGCAGTGAGAACAATCTGGCACTGAGTGAGCTGAAACCGGGACTTAAATACTGGCAGCAGGTAATGAGAAACAGGTGATTTGTGTTGGCTTAATGAGGAGAGTGTGGTTCAGGTAAACGAAGGGGAGTGGAAATGTAGTGGGCTGAGAGGCTGAGCAGGTGTGGCAGGTGATAACTGTGAAAATATCAACAAGACAATACAATCAGCAATGAGTAAAACAATAATGCAAGCAGACAAGATAACAACAAATTACAAAGCATGGTCAAAAGCCATGAAAAAACAAATGTATCTTAAGATGCTTTTTAAAAGCTTCAGTGGAAACATCACAGCGCACAAGGGGTAAAATAAGGTAGGTTGTTGTTTTTAACACCGTATGAATAAAATCATGTTTTCATGTCTTAATGTTAAAACCGCATTGTCACATTGAAATGGAATAAAATGTGACATTTTCTCTAAATAAAGAGCTTAAGGTTTTAGTATTTAAATAGCATTAAATTTAGAATAACCTGCAGTTTGTCAGATGGATGACAGGTCTAGTAATGGCGTACCTTCCTTTCATTTTGTCAGTACTGACACTGTATCTTTCTGGCTGTATGACATTAGTTTAACGTCTCTACTCTATTGATAATGGTTTTATTAAAAAAACATCGCCTCAGTTGTCTGGAAACTTGTCCTACTTTGCAGTCACCATGTCTCTTAATCCTTCAACACCATGACTCTGTGACGGATAGTGACGGCTGGCTTCAATTATGAGTTCCTAGCACTGTTCACTGTTGTAACAAGTATTGGTGTTGAATTGCAAAACTTGGAATATATGAAAAACCCCTATTCTTTCTATTTTTAAAACTGCCTTTTATTCAGTTCAATTCCTTATTTTCTTCATGTATGTTCCTGCAGCTCACCAACACCTGAGTACATTGGTTGGCGCTTCATGGAGAGTCCTGTTCACAACTGAAGTCCTTTAAATCAGCCCAAAACGTGGCCCAAAAGATATACCTTTGGGAGTTGGTGGAGACCAAAGCCTGAGCTAAAAGCTGATGAATATTGGACTCCATTAAAGGTGGCCATAAGTCAATGTCTTGCACTCCAGCCAGTCAGATAAAAAAGCATTAACTGTGGATTTAATAATAATCAGAATCCTCCTGAATCATCCTCGAGGGGTGATGGTTATCTGATGCAATTCTGTAAAAATGTTTCCTCCACCTTCTGTCCATCTAATCTTCTCTTATCCATCTTCTCTCTTTCTCCTCTTCAATGCTCTTGTTCTTTCCTGGTAGCTCCTCACTTCCTCCATCCTTTTCCTCTCACCTCACTTCCTAACATCCCTAACTCTGTTCCTCATGTGTGCACACATTGTTTAGTCCGTATCTGCAGCGCCAGGAAAGTCTGACCCTGATGAACACCGTGCAACTCATCCATCATGTTTGGGTATTTATGTGTGTGCGTGTGTGTGTGTGTGTGTGTTTATGTGTACATGTCCCCATACATCCCGCCTGTACATGTGGACAGCCTGCAATATGCCAAGATTTATACCAGAGTCAATACACTGCAATCCAAAAACATATTTTCTTTCTCTGTGTGTGTGTGTGTGTGTGTGTTTGTGTGTGTGTGTGTGTGTGTGGTGTGCATGCGTGCAGGCAGCTCTCTGGTCTCTCAGACTGAATCATACTGCTCCTCTCTGGTCGTCTATTAAACATGAGCTCAGTATCTAGCTGGCAAGCTGCTGCCTGCTGCAGCCACGCTGCGTTTGGTGATGAGGTGATTCTGAGTTCAAAGGAGTGAAAAATTATTTTGGGGTGTCTTTTTTTATCAAAACAGCAAGAAGAAATGATTGGATTTTACTTTTTCCTTCCTAGAAAAAAAAAGCATGACAGGCTTCAAACTGGCTTTTAGTGAGCTGTTACTTTCTGTTTTTAAAGCTCAGGTAGGCGTTTATTTAGGAAGCAGCCTTGGTTTATTTTGAGCTTAATTTTTATATAACTCATCCTTATTAGAGTGATCATGATTAAGAGCATGACAGCTTTAAGTGAGAGCTGAGTACTGATACTTTTCTCTTCTGCAACAAGTCACTGAGTTTGTTTGTATCGGGGGTGTTGGCGCCTTCTGGAAAAAGGAGCTCAGCTTGCTGACCAGATAATGACTGAATTAGCCTTGGGCATGTACGGTTTCTCTGAATAACTTTGATAACTGAGCGTTTGCCAACCTCTCACTCCTGTAAGTCTTCAGTTATATCCAAGGACTCTCTAAGTTCTTTGTTTTAGTGCATTTTCAGGATTAACTCATATCACGGTTAGCCTGATTTGGATACTCATGCTGGAGCTGCTGTCCTCAAACCAGCAGGTGACATCACGGCGGCCACCAAAACAAGAGCGTTCAGACCGATGATCAAGTACATAGAGCTACCAGAGAGAAAGGCCTTGAAAGAACATGTAACCTTCACCTGACATACACAGTTGTATGAGCACATTCTTCAGAGTAATGAGGGATTACAAGCATTAGTTTTAGTGCCTTAAATGTTGGTTTCACCTCAGAATACAGAGCCGTATATAATCTGGATGAACCAGATTGTGTACAACATGTGATTTTTGTCTGCCAGTATCTTTGCACACAGGTTCCCTTCACTTCTTGTTGTCATGTATGATCATAACTGAGAGAAATGCTAGCCAAATTAGGATCCATGTGCTTCAGCAGGAATGCCACTCATGTAAGATGTCAAATTCAGCAGTGCTTTTGTTTATTCCTCCAAAAAGCAACAGATTTTAACTTTGATTTTGTTATTGAGGTAAAAAAAATTAGGTCAGGTTTAAAATGACTTATTTTGCTAGAATCATGGGAAATAAATGTGTCTCTGGTGCTGCTATTAAAAACAAATGAGAGGTAAATTTTTCAAAAGATTCCAAATTAAAACATTTGGCAGTCACAATCTTAAATCAAAGCTGCAAGCGGCGATGAACGGGCCCTCGCACGCGAGCCGCCGCCTACTACGCAAGCCGCCACCACATGTAAACCACCGCCTGATATTTGCCACCACACGATGCAAAAGCAAGATCTGAGAGTATATGCTGCCTTAGGTGGTGCAAATGTTCCAAGTTTTTGGCAGATTGCCAAGAAAACCTCAAAACTTGTCAGTGTGCCACGCCCACAATTGTAGTCTGAACAGAATTCCTTTAACAATAATTTAATCGTCAATATGTCTGCTATAGAATGTGCCTTGTTTGGACTGAATCGGAGAAAAACTCTAGGAGGAGCTCTCAAAAGTATGCACCCTTATTTGGGCGTCGTTCTTCACATTCAAAGCTGTATGTGCGTTTGATGCCCCGCCTCAACGCCTGCCACGCCCACATTTTTTGTCTGATCAAAATTTGTTCTGATAATTTTTTCTCGTCAAGGTGTCTTCTATAGGTTGCCCTTGACTTGGACTGAATTGGAGAAAAGCTCTCGGAGTTAATAGCGTTTGTATGCACCCTTATTTTGACGCCATTTTTCATGTTCAAAGCTAGGTGGCGCTCTTCCTGTTGAGTTTGGGATATGGGTGCAAGAGGCTTTTTTGTGCGTCCTGATGCCATGAATATGTGTAAAATTTTTCAAGCATGTAGCTCAAAATAATTCCTATGGGGAGGGTTTTTTGAAAACTGTAGGGGGCGCTAGTGAGCACATTTTTTCGACTTTTTTTGCGAAACCCATAAAATGTTGCAATTTTCCCAGGACTGATGAGTGTGTTGGATGAGGTGAGATAACGTGCATTTTAAAGTCACAAAATTCCATTTTCCGACGTTTTTTTTTTTATGCCCCGCCCCAAAGTCTGCCACGCCCACATCTTTCGTCTGAACGGAATGCCTTTCCTTTGTATTAATCGTCAATGAGTTTACTATAGAATGTGCCGAGTTTGGACTGAATCAGAGAAAAGCTCTAGGAGAAATTAGCAAAAGTATGCACCCTTGCAAGGACCCATTTTGGCCCATTTTTTCATGTTCAAAGCTAGGTGGCGCTCTTCCTGTTGAGTTTTGAATATGGGTGCCACTGACTTTTTTGTGCGTCCTGATGCCATAAATATGTGTAAGATTTTTCATGCATGTAGCTCAAAAAACTTGATGCGTAGGGTGTTATTTTTACCTCTAGGGGGCGCTACAGAAATTTTTTTTGCGAGACCTATAATAATTTGCAATTTTCACCAGGCCCGATGAGTGTGCAAAAATACTCTCGCTTTCATTAACGTTCAGGGGTCCAAAACTGCAATCTCCTATAATATGAAACCCTTAGGGTTACAATAGGGCCTTCGCCACCATCGGTGCTCGGGCCCTAATTAAAGGTACAGTGTGTAGAAATGGAGCGCCGCCTGCAAGCTAGACAACTCGAGCTGCGCTCATTCATACTGACACGTCATCATCCTCCCTATCAGCTGATCTCAACATCCTCATTTGGCGGTCTATTTAAGCTGCAAGTCTCCCCGTCTCTGCCTCTGCTTTGCAAGTGCTCCTGCTGTCCTGCTCAGTGCTTTGTGCAAACTTTGTACCCACCTCCTCACCGGCATCCACCTGCAGGCTGAGAGGGGGTTAGTCCTAAATGTATGCATTTAAATAATCTATGCTGAGTAATGAGGTTGGGAGCCCATACGCCAAACACAATATTGTATGCTGCAATAAACTTTATCTTAAGTAAACGTGAGTTGTCTGACTGAAATGGATGTAGAGGTTAAAATTGTAAATTGAAACGCTCCCTTGCTCACCCCTCTCGGTGCTGAAGCTACAGTGGCCTTCAAAGACAAGAAGCTCCTGTGATGCATTATAATGATCGTCCATTTGTAAAGATTTTACCATCAAAAAACATCTATTAATGCAAATTATTGTGCACACAACAACAATCACTCTCTTCTTTGTCCTTCAACCGGTGCATTTTGCAGAACCACGTGCTGCCTTACTAGTTCATCCGTTCTATGCTACCGGGTTAGGAATATTCTGTTTCTACCAGGTCTGTTGACGATGCTAAATGTGTCAAACTGCACCTTTAACACGTGCCTGAATTGTTTCATTTCTTTTTAGATTTAAAAAAGTTCAATATGAAAAACTGACTTTAGTCTTTAAATTAATGTAGGGGGAAAACAAGTTCAATATCGCCCCATAAAGTGTTGTTGAAGAAACTTTCAAGAACCTTAAATCCCTCAAGAAACATTCAGATCCCTAAAATGTTTAGCTTTATATGCAAGTTATGTGAAATTACTCCATTGTGAGTTCAAAAGAGCTACTTGCACATTTTTGAGGTAATTTCACAAGTACTTTATGTATTTGTGGTTACAAACATTAAACTGAAATCCCAATGCAGCTGTGAAATTAATAGAAAGAGTCATTATTTACTCTTAAACTGTTAAATCAAAGTTTGAGGACTCAAAAAAAAAATGTTTTAAGCACACAAATAATGTTAAAGTGTTTTGTTACCATGACAATATTATATCATGCTGTTATTATGGGATGTAAATGATTCCATCACCCTGCTCCCTGCCTCTCTTCATCCTCGGTGTGATCCAGTTGTCCGGTTGTAAACAGTGTGATGATGAATGGAGTGGTCGAGAAGAGGGTGTGGTTTCCATACTATATGTACCATGAAACAAACACACACACACACACACACACACACACTCACATGACCACAGACACACACACGTTCTCCAGTGACATCACTGGGTGTGGATGTGAAGCTGTGTGTGTGTGTGTGTGCGTGCTGCCCTACTTCCAGAAGGATCAATAGAGTTATAAATTAGAGTTGAGGCTTGAAAGGGGGATTATGACCCCCTGGTTCAATACACATGTATCAGTAAATACACACACGTACTGTTTTGTCTGTGCACTGTGTATGTTTGTTTAGACATGTGATCCAGTGAGGAGGCATCATGTAAAGTTCATGTTGTTGGCATGTTTGTTTAACAGAGTGAAGCAGTGTGCGTGTGTGTTTCTGTGTATGAATGGTGTGTGTATCTTGTTGCTGTTTTGAATAGCATGGGTATGTAAGCTTGTCTTGTGTACTCTGAGGCTGTTTTCCCTCATGCACAAAAGCCCTAAAACCTTTCCCACATTTGGGGGGTAGGCTGCAAATGTGACACTTAGATTTTTCGACCTGACTTAACCTGGAATTTTCGTGCAAAAGTTACATTTCTGCAAGAAGTCCAGATAAGCTGATGTGAGAACACAGCAGGAAATATTGAGGGGAATTCACCATGAGTGAGCAGGCGGAACAACGACATGCATATCATGAGGCTGCTAGACATGTAACGGGATGAATAAAAACGTGAGGTTGAAGAAGGAGAATCATTATCAGCATTGATATAAATGCAAAAACTTTCACAACTGCAAATGCAAGATATATGGCAAGTTTACTGATGAAGCACCATTGATACATTGAGTGATTCAAAGTGCTTGACAGAGTTAAGAACAAAACAATAACAACATTTTATAAAGATCTTGACGTGAAGCAAACATAAGTATCAACATGTAGATCGCTGTTTCTTTGTTTGCGTCTTCTTCTCATCCCCTTGAAGACTTCCTGCTGTGACGAACATGTGAATAAGCATCATTGGAAAACTAGGGGACAGAGCTGCTGAAAACTGGAAATGTTCAGTTGTGTGTTTGTTTGTGTGTGTTGTAGTTTTGAATATATGGACTGATATACTCTTCAAAGTCTTATCTAGTGATGCTCTAAGCAGAAACTTACTAATCAGTGCTGCAAGAGGAAAATGATCCAAAGACCTGGAACATGATATTAGCATATTAATTAAAGTTCTTTACTCATAGATTTAAAACTTATCTTTATTGATAAGGCAGATGTTCTCCACTTCATGGGGGATTCAGTTTTGCAGAATCAGTATCATTCATTGATCTTGTGATTTTTAAAGTTGTAGTTCATGTTGTTATTGTAAAAACTGTGGTTGGAGCTCAAGAGCAGCTTATTTAAAAGTTATTTAAATACAACAAAGGACGACTAGATATCTGTTTGCATTGAGACAAACAAAATAAGACTGTTCTACTCATGAAGTGTTTTAATAATGCAAACAGATGCTCTTCTTTTAGGCTGTTTCTAAATGAACATGACTTTATAATCCCATGACATTAAGGAAATTAGTTGTGCAAAGGGTGCAGATAATCCTGATTGAGTGAAAGCTGAAGAAAATGGGCAAAAACAACCAACAACATGTAGTTAAATTAAATCAGAATGGAGGAAATGTTAAAGAAAGCCCTTCAGACGAGAGTTAAATATTAAAAAAGCAAATTTACAGCATAAAGAGAATTTATACTATCAAAGTTAATTGATCCAGTCTCAGACAAATATTCTGTCTGAAGTCCAGGATGCAGTTCCCCGAGGGGTCCAGGGTTTGAGCACACCAGGAACAGGGAACACGGAACACTTAAATACTCATGCTGAAAAGATCATGAAAAGACAGCAGAGAGGAAACAAGATCAGATGAGGGAAGGTGAGAAAGCTCGTGTCTTGTTGTGTTTCTTGTTGACAAGCGGACCACAGCGCTGATGATGGGTGACACGTTCGGGGTCAGAGGTCACGGTGACTGACAGCTCAGGTCAGGTGTGTGCACAGCTTCTGGGCATGACAGACGCGAGGGACAGGCTGGGAGAGAATGGTGCGCCTCTGGTCGGATGTCAGAATCAAAGACTGGAACATGGCTAACGCTGGTCTGCAGCATGATGATGATTATGATGATGATGATGGTGTTAATAATGACAGGTGATTACATCCTCTTAAGTATTACATTGCAGTGTTGCAAATGAGTGTAGAAAAAAAACAATGCACCTGTCATTTTGGTGCAAAGCCCTCTGGCCAGCCCACCTGGAAATCTGATCGCCCCCCACAGGTGCTGCCCCAACATCCTGAGCTTTGATGGCTATTCATCTTGTCAGAAGCAGGACTTATGTTAAAGTAAGCCATCTGGACTTTGTTGCAAAATGCTGCAGAAGCTTTCTCTGCATTTTAATGTTGCACATTTCCTTTAGTCAGTACCTTAAATGTACAATCCTAATCTTTTTAAGCCCTGAAGGAATTAAGCTTAAAAGATTTATGAGTTATCTTTCTGTTGAGTTGAGTTTTAAAATGTATAAAATATACATACACAGAAATGTAACATCTGTATGATGCTACTTTATCGTTAGAAGTGAGAAGTATATGTGATAAGTGGAGACAGAAGCAGGAAATAGATACCAGTCATCCCTGTGAGGGGACAGAGATACAAGTCGGGGCTTAAGGTGGGTCACCCCAACCCAAAAAGTCAGGACGAGACACTTTTAGGGGGTTTAGTGTGGACACAATGAGTGGCATAGCAGTAGTAGCAATAGTGGTAATAACAGTAGTCTAATTGATCTCCCTACAGCTGTGTTAAGATCAATAGCAGTAGAGGTTGCTTGGTTCAAATGGTAGCAAATGGTGGTAGTAGTAGTAGTAGGGGTGTGTCAAGGCCTTTTAAGGCGTTTTTTGACCAGAGGGACTTTACCCTGGAACTATGTGCATTTCGACCGGTGGACCCAGGGTCTAAATTTAGTTCAGGGGTAGATAATCTCCCCCCTAAAAAGCCCCTGCCAGGCTTTTAGGGGGGCATTTACCTTTTCTCCCCTCCATCTCGACCCGGGACTTCAGCCTGTGGTCGAAACGCAGGCAATGATGAGGGTCACAGAACCTTTTAGTTCAGGGTAAAGTAGTTCTGGGGGCTAAAAGACCCGGGAACTCTTGGTCGAAATGCACCTTTAGATTGGGAGGGCCAAGGTATATGTGTGCACACAAGGTAATATCATGTAGCCTTTCTGTCTTGATTTAACTATAATTTTGGTATCACATAGATTTTAAATACCTGATTTTTCTTTAAAAGGTGCACAACACAGCTTTGGATTTCAGGGTGGCCAATCAGATTTCAAGGGGGGCCTGTGCCACCCCTCTGGACACGCCCCTGAGTCTTAATACCAGTAGTATCATTGTGAACTGGAGTCTGTTAATCTGCAGAGTCCTGCTGTGGTCAGATGTTCACCTCCTGCCCTTTTTAGCCAGATGATGATGCTGTAATCCAACATTTTGAATATGAACACACACACATTACCAATTTCATGGATGCAGAAAGCCTTTGTAGTGGAGCCATTTTCTTCAGTTTTGCATGTGCAATATGTCATCTTGAAGCATGCACTGTAAGAAAAAAACGATATGTATGCATTGCCATATATTTCAATTATGTCTGCTGTGGTTCTGTGTTAGTCTGTATGGTTCAATCATGTAAAAATATAGATTTGTTGAATCATTTTGTTTTGTTTTACAAATATAGCAAGGCTTCTATAATTAAATGGATTCATTGGCGGTCTGAAAACGTCTTAAAAAGTGGACAAATGGGAACAAACGACACGTAACAACCATTACACAGCACATGGGAATGTGTGACGCCTGCAATACAGTAAGGGCAGTTAATGACCGACTACCCTTCTCTCTCTCTCTCTCTCTCTCTCTCTCTCTCTCTCTCTCTCTCTCTCTCTCTTATGCACACACATACCCATATACAGTACACCATTGACCTCTATGACACCAGCTCTCCCGCTCGCCCTTCATTCCTGTGCTGCTGCGTGTCGTTCACCCGTCGTGCTGCTGATATGCTTACTGCAGCACTGTTTCCTCAAAGGCAAACCATTAACAGCAACACAGCAGCATGAGACCGTGTTTGCCTGATATCTGAAACACAGCTCACCGAACCCCCACACACACACATATGCACACATGTGTATACACACAAATGACATTCAGATCAAGAGCTGTGGTGATAAGGAGCTGTGACCGACCTGAGCAGCCTTTAAATGAGGATCACAGTCACAGGGAAAAGGTTTTTATTTATCACAAGGCTGCACAAGAATCCTTTTTATTCATCTGCTGTAAGAACATATTTGATTTGTTGTGTAAGTGTAATGCCTTATCTGTCAACATAAAGGATAGAAGATGAAAGAGCATTTAGTCCAATTTACAAAATAAAGCAGTAACCCTTATGACCTTTATATTGATAACATCAGTTAATGTTGTCAGTCCTTAACTTGAAGGCTTTAGGCTTCCCAGGTTTGGACCCTGCATCAAATATTTGCTCCCATTTAGCAACAAGAACATGTAAGTGTCACAGTTATCACCTGCCACACCTGCTCAGCCTCTCAGCCCACTACATTTCCACTCCCCTTTGTTTACCTGAACCACACTCTCCTCATTAAGCCAACACAAATCACCTGTTTCTCATTACCTGCTGCCAGTATTTAAGTCCCGGTTTCAGCTCACTCAGTGCCAGATTGTTCTCTCTGCAAATGCAAGACTCTCCAGCACTTTTCCTCGGACTGATCTCCCGGTTTCGACCCTGCCTGTCCCCGACCTTCCTTCCTCGTTTCTGCCCTGGTAACTACCTCAGCCTTCTGTCCCCGACCAAGAGATTTGCCTGCTCCTCGTCTGTTTCCAGCCTGATCCTCCACACAGCGAAACCAGCTTCTCAACAGACATTGTGTGACCTGGTTAGTAAAGACTGTTACCTGCTGTTTCCTCCGGGCTCCAGTGTGCTGCTTTTGGGTTCACCCTCACACCCGTTACAGTAAGGGCAAACCTTTTATTTTGAAAAACCCGGGCCCCTTTCAATAGATTTTGTTCTCTCAATAACTAGTGGGTACACAAAGTTTTAAAGGTTTAACTCAACCAGAAGCCGGTAGATGAGCTCTAATAGCTGCAAGGAGTCCTTTGGGAAAACACCCTTGATTAAACTAGTTTGTTTTTGACACTGATAGGTTAAGTTTGAAACCGTACCAAGAATTGGACCCAAAAGCACGACTCAAGACACAGGCGAAAATTCTAACCCCAAATGTATGCAGGATGCATCTTGTTGCGTCACGTCTGTCTTTTAAGGAGCCCAAGCCCAGCATGCATCAATCTGAACAGAGAAGATAGACCTGGACAGGAAGTCATGCACGAGGATCGCCTGCAACATCCGCTCAATTTCAACATAAAACACCATATACAGATTCCAGAGCGCTTAAAAGATCGTATAGATCAGAAATACTCATAGATTATGGGTGTAAGCTACAAAACAGCCACATGTCAGTGATCCATGTCGACCACAACAGGACTTTAAGATGATAAATGTGTCAGAAGGTAACAGGACAACAAAGTAGAGCCGAATTATTCATATTAAACTAAGAGTACTCATCTAAACCTGCAAAAACCAAACATTTAAAGTAATACAGCATACTCAGTGATGATGAGCACAAAAGTAATGGAATACTCTCCAAATGAGCAGAAATTCAAGGCTCTGTAACCTGTTTGTATGTTGTTCTCTAAACTGGACCCAGCTGATCCTGGCTGCTCTGAGCTGGCACTACGCTTCAAACGTCGGAAGGAGCAAACCCGTGGCGCTGACAGAACGTGGCGCACATGCTCCTTGTATAAATTGGGGTCAAGTCTCCTCATCACAAAAAAAAGTGCAGTTTACAGGTAGGCAGTCAAACAGGCAGAGGTATCCAAAGATGAGAGGCAAAAATCTGAGTTAAAAAGGTTCAAAAACTAGTCAAAAAAACAGGAAAAGACTGGAACTCTGACTCAAGGAACAAGACAAACTGGCATACACACTGGGGTTGGGGATAAAAAGACACAGATGCAGGATGTTAGGATAACCAGGGGAGCCTGAGAAAAGGACAGGAAGTCAAGAGACAAAGGTAAGTAACAAAATAAAACAGGAAGCAGAGGATAGGAAGCATGAAGAGAGAAAAGTCAAATAAGTTAACCTGGAGATGTGACATTAAGACTGTTATGTAAAGTCTGACAACACTATGCAAATAACTCCTAAAGACATTAACCCTTTTGTTGAGGTAAGAGCATTATTGATCAGGGAGTAACACCTGCTCACTTTCATCAAAGCCACAAGACTCCATGTGAAGGAACGATGGTCCTGCAGAGCACAGGAGTTGCTGATTACCTCAATGCTTTCCTCTTTGTGTTTTTATGCGACAGGAGTTTTAAAGGTTTGGAATTGATCCAACAAAGTATTGAGGTAAACAAACTACCAGGTTGACGGCAGCAGTCAACCAGCGACGTGTGCTTTGCAAGATAAAGCTATTGTTTATGTCAATAAAGTCTGGCTGCTTTGAAAAGAGTGATAGCTGTTCCTGGCAAAGAATACAAAAATGATATTTCTCTTTTATTTGAAAGTCATAATGCTTTAGTATCAAACTGAGGCCGCCTCACTTTGAAAAGACACCTCGAGCTGACACATTTTAAAAGCACATTTACCAAAATATATTACTCTGAAGTATTAAAGTTCATCTCACGGTTACTGGATGATACATTTAGAGCAATGCCAGACTTTTTCCCACCCACTGGTCATTCAGATCCTAATTTATGTGAAAATGAAGAGTAGGGCCCAGGTGGTGCGTTGGTTTAGTTCAAAGGTTAAGGTGCTAATCCTAGAGAGGCTATAGTCCTGCAAGCTCCACCCCCTGCCTGGCCTTTTGCAGCATGTATTTAAGTTGCAACCATAGACCGTATAAAATATCTATGCACTGTTTTGAGGCCAGGTTTTGCTGCTGCCGAGCGATTGTGACATAAAGAGGCAGGCTTTGAGCCTCCTAGCCTGTTCCTGCCTGTCAATCAAGTCAGCTGTGCCTCTCATTGGAAGACTCATAATCTCAATATCTTCAAAATTGCTGCATTAGAAAACAAATTCAACCCCGTACAGTGTGTGTGGATCAAGAAATGAGCTATCCAGACTACACTCATCATTTGAACCAGGCTGTAAACATGTTTATTTCTGCTGTAAAGATCAGCTTTTTTGAATTGGTGTGTATGTGGTTTCCTATACTTCCAGAGCCAGCCTCAAGTGGATCCTCCATGAACTGCAGTTTTTAGCACTTCGCATTGGACTCTTATCCTGCCTGCTCTCTCATGGATGGATTCCCCTCAATATTTCCTGCTGTGTTTTCACATCAGCTCATCTGGACTTCTTGCAGAAATGTAACTTTTGCACGAAAATTCCAGGTTAAGTCAGGTTGAAAAATCTGAGTGTCACATTTGCAGCTTACCCCCCCCCCCAAAATGTGAAAGGTTTTAGGGATTTTGTGCATGAGGGAAAATAGCCTCCAGAGTACACAAGACAAGCTTACATACCCATGCTATTCAAAACAGCAAAAAGATACACACACCAGTCATACACAGAAACACACACACACACGCACTCTGCTTCACTCTGTTAAACAAACATGCCAACAGCATGAACTTTACATGATGCCTCTTTACTGGATCACATGTCTAAACCGGTACTTCCAGAGCCAGCCTCAAGTGGATCCTCGATGAACTGCAGTTTTTAGCACTTCGCATTGGACTCATATCCCGCCTGCTCTCTCATGGATGGATTCCCCTCAATATTTCCTGCTGTGTTTTCACATCAGCTCATCTGGACTTCTTGCAGAAATGTAACTTTTGCACGAAAATTCCTGGTTAAGTCAGGTTGAAAAATCTGAGTGTCACATTTGCAGCTTACCCCCCCCCAAAAAAATGTGAAAGGTTTTAGGGATTTTGTGCATGAGGGAAAACAGCCTCAGAGTACACAAGACAAGCTTACATACCCATGCTATTCAAAAAAGCAAAAAGATACACACACCAGTCATACACAGAAACACACACACTCTGCTTCACTCTGTTAAACAAACATGCCAACAACATGAACTTTACATGATGCCTCTTTACTGGATCACATGTCTAAACAAACATACCCTGTGCTCCGGTACTTCCAGAGCCAGCCTCAAGTGGATCCTTGATGAACTGCAGTTTTTAGCACTTCCGCATTGGACTCATATTTGTAGACCGGAGGTTGCCGCTTAGTTTAAACCTCTGGGGATGAAGAATGAAAACAATGCAAATGTGCAAACACTAATTTTTCAAGCGTCCATTTAAGGCTGGCTCCAAAAAACCAAGGACACCTTATTGAGAACCTTGTACACATGCCTGCTTTGACTGCAGGAATCCACATGTTTACAGCCTGGTTTTAAAATGATTATCTCTGTAGCAGATTGCATTCTTTGTAAAACTGCATGTGGGGAGATTCCTCTGTAGCTCATGCATTTTGATGATTTTAAAGCACATTTGCATATTTGAAGGAGAGCTATTTGCAAAGAAGCTTCAGCTCCACCTCTTGTGTCAAAAGTGAGGCTGAGATAGCAATTCTGACACGGTGACCCTCATCACTTGGCTTCAGAAATCAATGATGACATCACTGAGACAAGTACGCCCATGGTCTTTCCTCTCTATGGTCATCCCCATCTCTCTCATCCATAAATATTTCCTGTCTCTCTTCAGCTGTCCAATCAAATAAAGGCAAAAATGGCCCCTTACTTTAAAGTCTGGTTCCTGCTTTCACAGTGTTTTTATTGTTGATCAGGATTCCTAGCACTGGGAGTTTCCATCATGTGACCTACAATGTGTGTATTTGTGTGTGTGCATGTGTGCGTGTGAGGATAGTGGGGTCGTCTGGTGGCTACCAGCGGTGTTATTGATGCCGGTGACCTTCAGGCCCTGAAATGATGGCGATCCTCTCAATAATAGATTGGACCGCTCTTCCAGAGAAATGTGTGTGTGTTTGTGTGTGTGTCACTTTGTTTGTCCATGTGTGTATTTGAGAGACTGAAAGAAGATAACAGATATCACTCTTTCTAAGCACAATCATAAGTGTGTGTGTGATTTGTGTGTGTGAAAATGACTCAGGATCAGTGTGTGTGTGTGTCTACCTTTCTTTTATATTCGTGTGAGTGAGGAGGTGCAGCGGGAGTTCAGGGCTGCTGTGCTCACGCTGCATATTTTTCTCTCCACAGGAGGTGAAGAGAAGCAGAAGAGGCAGGGGGATACATGGGGAGGCGATGAAGAAGCGATGAGGAGGAGCTGAGGGGAGTGTGAATAGATTTGAGGAGGAGGAGGGGGGATCGTGAGGAGCAGCTGGAACATGGTGTGTTCTCATCAAAAGGCAGCAGAGCTGATGGTTAACCATCACACTTAGTACATCAGTCACCAGGAATTATATCCACCATGTTTAATACAGAAAGGGGAGAATGATTTGGTTCAGTGATGACAGGACGGACACCAGGAGCAGGTGTTCTGCAGATTCTGATTTACAGCGTGACTTTCTTTCTTGTTCTCTGTCCTGCAGGATGGGAGGGAGGGAGGGGGAGTCATGTCAGAACCATGGACAGCTTCAGGAGGAGAGAACAGCTATAGTCTTGTGCCAGTGGTACTCAAACTTTTCTAGTACTGCTCTCCTTCAGAGAGTTACACTTTGGTGAAACATCATCCACATTTCAGCAGTAATTGGCAGGTAGAAGTGTTTGTTCTAACCATATCTGGTTTGTTGGCTCATCCAGGGTTTGTCATGCATTTTATTTATAACGATCCATTCATATGAGTCATGATTTTTCTTGTCTTCCCTCACAGAGAAGATGACGAGGCACAGTTAGCATGGTTTGTGTCACTAAATAGCTCATTAGAAAGGTAATGTTTCAGCCATGGGAACATGTTATATATTTCGATCAGGTTGTCTCTGGTGTCTCTTTTGCTGTTGAGAATCTCTGTTGTTGTGAGGCTTTGACCAAATCAACAACCAGGGCTTTGTCTCACCCTGTCAGGATTCTATTTCCCCTAACTACCTCCTAACTATACATCCCTTACATATTATCAACCAGCTACTAACTTAAAATACGAACACATTGGCAAAAAAAAATTTGATTAAAGATGATTTTATTTATTTAAAATGATTTATGTTTACAGTTTTTTAAAAATACTCCCAGTGATTCCACTGCAGTAAGCGTTCCATGGCGATGGATTCATATCTGCCTGTTATGAACCAAGCAGCAACCTCCAATCTAATGTGGAAGTGCTAAAAACTGCAGTTCATTGAGGATCCGCTTGAGGCTGGCTCTGGAAGTACCGGAAACCACATACACACCAATTCAAAGAAGCCGATCTTTACAGCAGAAATAAACATGTTTACATCCTGGTACAAAAGACAAGTGTAGTCTGGATAGCTCATTTCTTGATCACACTGTATGGGTGAATTTTGTCATAACACAGTAATTTCAAAGATATTGAGATTACAAGTCTTCCAATGAGAGGCACAGCTGACTTGATTGACAGGCAGGATCACTGTAGCTGTTGGCTAGGAGGCTCAAAGCCCGCCTCTTAACGTCACAATCGCTCGACAGCAGCAATATGACTCCCGCCGATGATTGGCCTCAAAACAGCGCTTCAGAAACAGATGGATGATGTCATGGATACTACATCCATTATTTATACAGTCTATGCATGAAACTGGCCCTATTCAGCTCTCCTTCTCTGAGCTGTGTGGTTCACACACCTTTAAAAATAAACAAATGTCACAACTTTGAACCCTGCTGCTATCACCACCACCGCTCATGGTTTAAGTTCCTCTGTAGAGACCGGTAACCTAAAGTTTCTTTCACCTGCTCCACTCCTTGATCATATTGCTGCACAGGATCCAATGTGAAGATGTCCGTAGCCTGCTGATTTAAACTAACATTTCAGCCACATTGTTTTGGTGTGACGTGTGATCAGTTTGCCTCTGGTGTTGCTCATGTTAGTGAAAGTTAATAACTGTTGTCAATTGGTTTTGACCAATCAGAATCAAGAATCTTACACAGCCGAAAGATCAGGAAGAAAACTTTGTAATAAGGGTTTAAAATAAAGGAGGGATGGTTTGATTTCAGCTTTAAACAGACAAAATGCTTCATAGGCTGTCAAGGCTCACTTTTGGCGACACGGTGAGGAGCTTTAACAACCAGAATTATCTCCACTGGGTTGGTTCTGCCCCTGTTTAGGTCTGGATGCCTCTTAAATGCATCCCTGGCAAGGTTCTGCATTGGAGCAATGTCAGAATGTGAGGAGACCCAGAGGAGAACCCAGAAATGCTGGATTGAAAACAGATCTGAGCTTGCATGTGAGAGCTTTTTGTTCCTCCATGATGAGGAGGGGAGAGTGGATCGTAGATACTTAAGCAAGAAGATGCAACAGACTTGACATGACAGATGAAACTGTCCTCTTTGCCTCATGTCATCATCATGAAACTGAACTTTTTGGTGAACATCTCTCCGTACCTCTCCTCACAGAATGGATTTAATTTCGTGCTTCTGTTCTTCTCGGTTTTGTCGCTGTCAGTCTGAATCTGGCGTAGGAGGAATAGAAAGGTAAAAGCAGGTGACAGGGAGCTGAGGTGAGGAAAAAGAGAAGGAGGAGGAGGAGGAGGAGGTGAAGAGGAAAAGCAGAGCTGCTGTGTATGTATTAGTCATCTGAGATTAAGTTCTGCTTTACTGTGTGAGTCACTGCTGCACTGGAGAGAAGATAGAGAGGCAGAGATGAGCAGCTCCAGGATCTAAATGGTGCTGAGAGTCTCTCCAGCTGAAGCTTCAGAGCAAGAGGGAGACAGATGAAGAGACAGATGACTTTTTCACTGTAATAAAGTTCAGATGTGATAGAAAAGAACGTGCAGAGAGGAGGAGGACAGAGAAACACGAACCCTCACATACTAACTCGTACTTCTGTAAAAATAACTTCATCATTGTGTGTGAAGGCTTTGTGAAACCTAAAGAAACTACTTTGGATTCATTGAGTCAAATACATTCCCACAGCTTTCAAATATGCTTTACAAAACATATAGTACAGTTACATATAATGTGGTGAAGGAGATTGCAGAAGCTGTTTTTGCAAGGATCTGGTACTTAAGCTTACTATTCTTAAAGTTTCAAATCTGTTAAATCTCTTTCACTCCTTTCTTTCTTTTGTTCCGTCCTTCATTCCTTCGTCCTTTTGTTCGTTCCAATGTTCTTTTGTTCCTTCGTAGATTCCTTCTTTTGATCATTCCTTCATTCCTTCGTTTGTTTGTTTGTTTGTTCGCTCATTCCTTCCCTCATTTGTTCATTCATCGTTGCATTCATTTCTTTTGTTCGTTCTTTTGTACTTTCATTCATTAGTTTCTGTGTTTGATCCTTCGTTCCTTGGTTTGTTCCTTCCTTTGTTCGATTGTTCCTTTGTTCCTTTGATCGTTCCTTTGTTCTTCGTTTGTTTGTTCCTTCATTGGTTTGTTTGTTTGTTTATTCGCTCGTTCCTTCCCTCATTTGTTCATTCATCGTTGTATTCATTCCTTTGTTCGTTCTTTCATTCATTAGTTCCTTTGTTGATCCTTCGTTCCTTGGTTTGTTCCTTTCTTTGTTCGATTGTTCCTTTGTTCCTTTGTTCCTTCATTTTTTTATTCATTCCTTTTGTTAGTTCGTTCTTACAATTATTAATTTGTTCCTTTGTTGATCCTTCGTTCCTTGGTTGGTTCTTTCCTTTGTTCGTTTGTTTGTTTGTTCCTTTTTTCGTTCCTTCGCTCCTTTGTTCCCTCATTGTTTTATTCATTCCTTTTGTTTGTTCATTCGTACATTTATTAATTTGTTCCTTTGTTTGCTCCTTCGTTTGTTCCCTCCTTACTTTGATCCTTCGTTCGTTTCTTGGTTTGTTCGTTCTGTCTCACACATACAGGCCTCACAGTTCTTCGAATACCAAATGGTTGAGTCATCTCTTCATGGTAGAAGTTCCAACATGCACACAATGACCAAGAACAAGTAGGAAGTCAAATAAAATGCTGACTTTTTGAGGGAAAGGGACCTCATTTTTAATTTTATTTAGCATTATGATCCACTGCCTAGTTCAAATATCTGGTAATAAGCATGAAACACTGCAGGGAAACATTTCAGAACAGAGTCAAACATGGCATTTCTGATCATACCAGCACAGGATTCTATTTAAATCTAAAGAGGATTTTTGTGTATTTCTTAAACTTGAATAAAATTGTGTTTGCATTTTTGTGGTCCAAAGACCTAACTAACATGAAGAGTTACTGAAATGCTCCAGATTCTCTCAGCTAGCAGCTGTGATAAAGAGTATATATCCTGCAATGTGATCTTTCAGGCCAAATGCCGCTGATAAATGTCGTCCATTAAACAGTTTTTTTTGCCTATTGTAGAGAGGAAGACTTTGCTTTTTTATACAGAAACAAAGAGCGATGACAACATCTGGTTTAAAAAAGGATCTCTTAACATGAAAGTCTGTTTGCTCAGGAATCCTGTCAGCACTGGAGTCAGACGCTTAGAATATTAATCTGAACCTAGCAGTAGTAAAAACAGGAACTTTTACAGGATGAAACCATCTCAGGAGTGTTGTTGCAGTTTTTCAGCCTGACTCACATCTGCTGGCTGAGGCAGTTTTATAACTTTTTGTACCTCTTAGTCATCCAGACTCCAAAATAAATTCAGAATAGGGTCCAGGTTCAAAATATGTGAGTTAAAATGTATAAGGGCCTCTGACATGTGAGTGTTAACTCCATGTTTGTACTGTATTTGGCTGAAGCATCAGGGTGACACAGTGAGGGGAAAAGTGAAACAAACAAGTCAGAGAGTCAGTCAGAGAGCAGGCAGGGTGGAGACAAGAGGTGTGTGTGTGTTTGTGTAACATTCAAACCACACACATCTCCATGCCGTTCATATCTGAACCATGAACTCACACTTTGTGGAAGCAGCACTTTGAGACGGGTGTCGACACAGAGCAGATCTGTGCATATGTTTGCGTGTGCATGCAGCAGTGCTGCAGCGAAATGGTGAGTAACACAAGTCTCCACTGTCGCTCATTAGCGATTCAGGATTTTCATGCATGCACACAAACACACACACCGCTGAGGATTTTATTTTGGGCTCAGAAATCCAACATAGTCATTAAATATTAAATAGTTTATTTTTGCTGTAGCCCAAGGACTGATCACACCAGGATAAACTGGGAGTCACTTTTGTGTTTTTTTTCTTCTTCTTCTACTTCAAAGTTTCTCACGAGGTTCACTTTTAGAAAAAAAGAAAAGATTCTCAACTAAAACAAACCCCTTTTTTAATCAGACGTGTCAGGTAACTCAAGTCCTCACTGAAAGCAGGAATGTGTGTCAAACACTCAGCCTACAAACACGACACACAGCTCGCACTGATTGGCTGATGTCCGTGGGGAAGTGATCCTTTTTTAGATTAACAGGTGTGTTTGAGCAGGGCCAAGGTCAGAGAGGGGAATGGGCGATTGGGTGTGATGTTGGAGGCGTGATTTGTACTTTGTCCACTAGGTTTGGATGTGTGTGTGTGAGTGAGTGTTTGAGACACAAGATGCTCATAGTGCTGTCACAGCTATCAAAGTTTGCATATGTTTCAGTTTCATTTTAAGAACTCAGCAATCTTTGACCTCTCGCATGATCCACCAGCCAACGCACAAACACATAAACCCGGTTCAACAGTCCAATTAAAACTCTCTTCAGTGCCAGAGATTCAGAAGAGGCCCTCAGAGGCTATTCCAGGTCCTGGAGGCCTCCCGCTCCATGTGACCACGCAGTGGGGACAGTCAGCAACAACTGGTCAGCAGACCTCAAAGTGTGAAGTGGAATGTCTGCGGAGAAAAGGTCATGAATGTAGGAAGGGGCCATGCGATGACTGTCCTCTCAGATCTTTGACATTGATTCTGAAGGATACAGGAAAGTAGGGCAGGAAGATTCAGGGGGAGAGCTATGAATACGACTTCCTTTTTTGTATGTGACAACAGCCACGTGAGGTCTCCCATAAAGCTGAAGTAAGGGAGTCCCAAATCTCAATGATGATTAAATTAGCTGGTGGTGGAAAAGTTAGGTCGTGGGGTGCTTTGAGTTCAGATTAAAAGAGGAACTTAAAATAAAACATTTGGGGGAGTCTATTATTTTTTAGGGACTGAACATTTGGGGGTTTTAATTGTGTATAATTACCTCAAAATGATCAGGCTATCCTCGTTCAATATTCTTATGTAGACTAACATAAAGTAATGTAGCCTAATTTTAACATAACCCAGGTAATTGTAAACCAATCTGAAGGTCTTGCAGGCTGCAGAGAGACTTCCTAAGACCAGAGCAGTCTTCTAGAGGTGGCCAGTGACAAATATTGGGTCAAACACGTCAAAACTTTTATTCAGATTTTGAGATATCATTTAAAATTAAAGCACGTGTGTCTTAAATGTAAACATTACTGGTGGCTAAAACTATCAGGACTTTTAAACATTAAGATAAGATAAGATATACTTTATTTGTGCCCCGTTGGGGGAAATTTCTTTTGTTACAGCACCTTACAACACGGGACAGGAGAATACAACAATGTACTAACATAGTTAAAAAATATGATAACAGTAATAATAATAGCGATGACAAGGGTAAAATAAAATAAAATAAAATAAAATAACATAAAATGAAATGAAATAAAGTAAAAATAAAATAAAATATATCATATTAATTGATGACTGTTACAGATGGAGGTAGTCTGTGACCTCCAGGGCTCCTAACGAGCCCATCATTGAGAGCACCTGCCCTCATTGCACCCAGCTTGAGCTCATCAGCCTGGCTGCTCAATAACAGGAGCTCCTTTCCCTCAGTTCAATGTGTGTGCAACAGAGAAGACAACACCTTCAGTTGTTTCCTCTGGGTTTTGTTTGAAGAGTGTGTTGTGAGAGAGTGTGTATGTTTGTGGAGGGAAGGAGGGTGGCAACAGGATCATTAAAAAGAGGATTGATCTCTCAGTTCAGAGTTCTTTTCAGATTACAGTTAGTTTAGGCCTGTTCCTTAGTTTGTCCACTCTTTGTAGTAGAATTAGTGGATGGCTGTGGAGCTTTACACCTCCACTCCACCTTTTAGACCCCAAAGGCCTTGGGGGTTTTAAGTTTCTTTTTGTTAGTGTCCCTGTTCATGACCTCTGACCTTCATGTCATGCAGCTTGCAGACACGCAACAATGACATGGCATGACAAAAGGTATGCATAACTTTTTTGTAAGATATCATCAACAGTTGTTTGTGAACACACTGAAGTAAAAACCCCTGATACTCATTAATGAGGCTTTTTAAATAGAGTCCTCTGTCATGGATTTACCCAAATTGCATCATCATATCCTACAATAGTGCAAAATGGGCAAACTTAGCACTGGCTCCAGAGCTGTTGTTTCGTGTTAGTTTCAGTCCCGTACCTTTGCTGTGTTCTGGTAGCCCTCAAAGACCTAGACAGCCGCCTGCTACTTGCTCTTAAATGTTTGTTTCAACAAGCTTTAAAAACTCAGTTACAGCTTTCCATTGATACCACATTTGTCCCATTCAGCATATTCAAAATACATTCATTAGAGTCTGGTGCCCCAAAAATTGGTCTTGGTCTTTAAGGGTTAAATATACTCCTGTCACAGCTCCAGATTAGTTAAGTTGTGTTATTTCATTCCCAAATGTTTCTTGTCTTCTGTTTCCTGTTTTATTTTGATAGTCACCTTTGGCTCTCGTTTCAGGTCTTTTGACTTCCTGTCCTGCTCCCCTGTGTTTCCCACGCCCTTGATTACCTCAATGTGTAACACCTGTGTCTTGTTATCCCTGCTCCCTGTGTCCATTTAAGCTCAGTCTTCCCTCCCTTCAGTGTGAGGTTGTATTGTACCATGTGTCAGCATCCCAGCCTTGTTTTTCCCCTCATGTTTGCCCAACAGTTTTGTAAGTTTGACTTCAGCCTTTCCCTGTTCTGTTTTTGACCTCTTATTACCGACCCTTGACCTGAATAAACTGATTTGGAACTGTTGAGTTTTGCATTTGGGTCCAATATCTTAGTCCAGTGTCACAACTTCATGTGGCAACTTCAGTTTCACAGCCTAAAGTTTGAGTCTTACACCTCTCCTCTCTTTTCTCTGCTGTTTTATATCTTCTCTTTTTTTCCAGCTTAAACAAACCTGCGTCAAATCAACCCGACTTCTACTTTTAGTCCCCGTAGTTTGTGATTCGAGCCGTATTCATAGCAATGGTGTGCTGTCAAGAAATAACAGACTGTGGTTATGCAATATTGACCAATCAGGATCAAGTATTTAACACATTTGTGGAATTGCACTGAGCTTTCTGAAAAGACAGTTTTAAGTAATTTTGTGGCTCTCACTCTTGTCTGATTTTCTCTGGATCTGTGGACTTATCTCACCACATGAGACCACACTCACTTGTGCTGTCTCTCTTACAAGCCCACACACACACATACACACACACACTTTTTAACTGTGCATGTGCAACTTCGTACAGTTCAGGATTACAGTCGCTTCACTTCAGTGAAATACAGCCAACGCTCTCGAAAGTCTGACCCTCATTAAAAGGACTGAAGACACTATTCTAAAAAAAGACGTGTGCTAGTTTCAGACAATCTGCTTATCTGAAAGAGAACAACACTGCGTTTTCCTCGCATCATCCAAAATGTAACAGCATCAAAAGTACCAAACGCAGCCCACCTCTCTGCTGGAAGATATTTAACTTCTTCACCCACTCTGTCAGCTTGAAAAAGGCAGTCTGAATCGTCCTGAAGAGAGCTTGTTAAAAATAGTAACAGGATAAACCCTGAAGAGAGGCTCAGTGCCCCTTTTGCTTCTGAAGGCAGAGATGATGACTACTCCACAAAACTCTTACTACTGCAGCTCCACAGAACTGTCCTGACTTCTTCTAATCCACACGATTAAAAGGAAGCACTGAGGAGCATGGATATGATTTACACAGATTGCCATGCTCGTGACTTTTTAGGAGGAAAATGTGAGTCCAGATTGAAATGTAGTGGCACTTCCTGTGTGGACCAAAATGAGAACTGGTGCAGACATTCATGCACCTCTGCAGGAGGATAGATAAAACATGGTTTTAACTTCTTAACCAATGACATAATTAAGATTAACATTTAATTCATCCAACGCTTGTATCTAATAATGTTCCTGTGAGACCCAGCTGCAAATAAGAAGAAGAATAGCAGTTGCAGAAATCTGTCACTATCCAACCATTAAGTCTAGCCTAAGCTGGACTGAACATTGAAATGTGATTTGTGCAGGGACATCTTTCAATCTAGACCTAGGATTTAATAACATTCCTGGTAGTTAGTTAACATTAAGCTTAGAGAACTTAGCTTTATAAATTCAGAGGCACTACAGAGGCTGTATTTAATGATCAAAGAGTGTTTAATCAAATGGAGGTGACAATCCTACCCTCTTTATCTTTCACCTTCTAGTCTCCCCACACCAAAACTCACAGAGTTAAACAACAGGGCCATTACACACATTGTAACCTCAATAGAACAGGACATCACACATCCACTAAACACCTACCTCATCCCACTCCCCTCAGGATGTAGATGCATTTCACCGAGGTGTAGAAGAGCTCACCTTGGGAAAAGCCTGATCCCTGCTGCTATAGCAGCCCTGAACAAAAGGCCTTGTTGAACGGTCTGGAGTGCAGACTTAGTTTTTGTTTAAATGTTGGTGTTTTAGTTTGCTTGCAGTGTATGTCGTGTTGTGTTTTGTGATGTCTACACTACCAGTCAAAAGTTTGGACACACCTTCTCATTGTAGATTAATACTGAAGACATCAAAACTATGAAATAATCTTGATTACAACAGTAGTCAAATAGAGCTATCCATTGTGTGCTAACCCTACCTCTGAACAACACAACTGATGGTCTCAAACACATTAAGAAGGCAAGTCATTCTACAAATGAACTCTTGACAAGGCTCATGTTCATTAGAAACCAGTCCAGGAGACCACTTCATGAAGCGGACTGAGAGAATACCAAGAGTGTGCAAAGCTGTCATGAAGGAAAAAGGGGGCTACTTTACAGAATCTAAAATATAAATCATATTCTGCTTTGTTTAACACTTTTTTGTGAATTAAATAATTCCATATATGTTCTTTCATAGTTTAGATGTCTTTGGTGTTAATCTACAGTGTTTACAATAATTCAAATAAAAACAAACCCTTGAATGAGAAGGTGTTTCCAAACTTTTCACTGGTAGCGTATGTCTGTGGAACACAGAAGGGAAAGAATTAGTTAAGTTGTGTTAGAATTTCCCCAAGGGGACAATCAAAGTCTAAAAGTCTAAAGTCTAAAGTGACGAACATAACCATAAAAATAAAAATGCCAAAAAAGCAAAATTAAGCTTCTGAGTTGAAAAATGAAGCGTGCTGGGAAGTTCAAGAAGCTGCAGTTCCTCCAGTGTCCATTTGAGGCCTTCTTTAAATGCCACGCATGATAAAATGCAGAGTTAACCATGTTTACAGACAGGTAGAAAAAACTGCTACAAGCTGAAATGCTCATTTCAATATTCATACAAACTTTGCAAAGAGTGAATGAATGCATTGGTTCACATAATGAGGAGCATGACTGATTTGACTGACAGGCAGGAGTGTTGTAGCTGTTTGCCAGGAGGCTTCAGGCCCGCCTCAGCTCCATGTTTTTGCCTGCATCAAGATTGATTCAGAAGATGGTTGAGTCAGCATTTCCAACATGGCGACAGCCATCTTTAAGCTTTAAATAGCCTCTTCAGAAACCAATGGGTGACATCACTGAGACTCCATCTATGTCCATACAGTTTTTATTTAATCTACCCTGGGTGTTAATAGTTGGTATTCATATTTTGAATTAAAGGTCAATGAAGTTCATCAGAGACGTTCATGGAAATCTGAATCTATCATTTCTTGTCTCAAGTCGGTCTCACATGCAGAACCTTTTTGGGACGGCCGGGCTGAGAGGACATGAGATGATTGTAGATATAAATAGTAACACACACAACTCTAAATGTTGTATCACAATGCTCTGTGTCTGGAATACTGCAGCAGTGGAGCAGTTATATTCCTGAAAGTGTTGCACACATTGACAGTTTATCTGTCAGAGGCTTGCAGCAGGCAGGTATAGTCCGTGTTTGGCATAGCGCTGTTAGCATTAGCAAACCTGATCCTGGATTCAGGTTAAACATCAGTCTCCTTTCTCACTCTCTTTATCTTTCACCCTCTAGTCTCCTCTCTTCGCCTCGTGTTGCATTATCATTCTCAGTCAGGGAATAACTCTGTGTGTGTTCGTGTGTGTGTGTCTGTGTGTTCGTGTGTGTTCGTATGTGTTGTATTTCTATCATACCACAGGGAGCAGCCGCTGGTGTCTGTTCTCTTTTGTGGCCTGCTGCTATTTGCAGAGTGTATCATATGAGCGCACACACACGCTTATCACACACACATTTTGACCTTCAAACACATGCATGCACACAGTCATTTGGACACACACAAACACACAGACAAACACACACACACCAGACATGCTAATACTGAAATTTGCTCACACTTGTGCAGACAAATACACAGCTCATGTACATGTGCTTAACATGTAATAACGGGACTAGAGAGGTATTTAGAACACACACACACATTTATCTAAGCCATATATTAATGCCACTTGTCTGTAACACAGCCTCTGCCATTAAGCTAACAATGACTACGTTCACTCTGCAGGTAAAAGTGAGCCAAATCTGATCACTGTGCTCCAGTGAGACTCAAACCTGATTTTATTTTGTGACAGTTTGAACAGCACAAGTCACAAGATATCTAATCTTTCCTAATCTGATCCCAAATCTGATACAGGTCAGACCTTCTGTAATGGGACCTAAGTCTGAACAGTCTGGGCTGTGTGCACGCCGCTTTGACATCACTCTGGAGCGACACTCATCACAGCTCTGCGCTGGCAGGAGCAGGTGTCTCTCACACTCACTGAAAACAAACATGGTATGGAGTACGAGACAGTGACGTTCCAATCCCAGCACCCCTGGCTCTGACTCAGCATCCACACACACACACACACACACATGCACACACACCTCTGTACTGATGTAGCAGCAATTGCTCCACAAACAGCCATCATTCAATTTCCCCTCTTCTTCCTCCTCCTCCTCACTTCCAGCTGCACAAAAGTTCCAATATCAAACTATAAACCATACTTACCTCGACGGATGCCATGTTAACTAAAAGAAAAAGTGTGTATGTGTGACTATGCATACAAAAGGTGAGCAGACATTACTACATCGCATACTGTACATTGTGATGAGGTGACAATTCCAATGCTGTGAAGTGCTCACACACCCATGTCTGTCTGCAGGCTCCAGAATGACTGCAGTCACTGTGTCTATATGAAGGTATGCATGATTTTAAGTGTGTGTGTGTGTGTGTGTGTTACCTGGGAGCTGGCTTCAGGCTGTCCTCTGAAGCAGCTCCAGCTGTCCTCGGCACCTGCTGTGAGAGACAGAAACACGGAGGGAAGACGGAGAGACAAAGTTGAACTCATGAAACCAGGAAACAGAATTCAGACTGAAGAGTGAGAAAATGAACCAAACTCAGCAGAAGTACGAATTCACAATCAACTTTACTTATTCAAAACTATTATCTGTATGTGTTTGATTAACTGCTGTAGAGTCATACTGATGTTTTTATTGTTTGTTTGTTTTTTATGCTTTAATGACCAAAACAAAATGACCTTAAACCTGTATTGTTCAGAGAGGTGGCAGCTGATCGATCGTACAAACTTCACCAATGATTCTAAAACTTTCTGCATCTGGATTAGAAAATATGAGACTGTGCTTCTACTCCAAAATATCATAGGTGAACTACAAGCAGGACATTGCAACCTATATTTTGGTTGTGCATTTATCATATGAGTTATTGGTGCAAATTGATCATGCATGTTTTTGACCTTTGCAAATCAAATTGTCAGGGCTGACTTATCTAACATGCTAACGTTACTTAACCATTATAAATAGCATACTTAATTTCAGCTAAATCAATATGTTTTTCAACATGAACTAAGTCCTTTGAGCCTAAGGTATGCCACACAATACACAACTTTTAGATCTTAACCAATTTTAAAACAGTGGGAAAACAAACACACCTAAGAACAGTTCCTATTTTTACACACTAGACAATTCCTTAAGGCCACTGAAGCACATCATAGACTGTATAATTAATGGATGTAGCACTCGTCACGTCACCAACCTGTGCTTGAAGCCTTAGGTAAGGAAGTGTGAGGTAAAGAGGCGGGCCTTTAGCCTTTTCGCTAACTGCTACAGGGTGCCCGCCTGTCAATCAAGTAACAGGGTTCCCACGAGTCTTGGAAAAACTGGAAAACCTGGAAAACAGTTGACCAGTTTTCCAGTACTGGAAAACACCTGGAAAATGGGAGAAAAAGTCAATTGTCCTGGAAATTTTTTCCAACATGACTGCGTGCGACCTGACAATGTTAAAAAAACACATCCCCATTCAACATTTGTGGCCATTTTTGTCATTCAGATCTATTTAGGTCAATTTATGCACTGATTATTATTATCATTTATTTATTTCAGTAAGGCAGATTCCAGATTCCTTTGCTGGCTCTTTTGTTTTTTTACTTAGCTAATTTTCAAATTTTTGAGAAAAGAGAAAGCTGAGATGAGAGTTGGCCATCACTTTTACTTGGTTGCACGAATGAAGTGCTGTACATCTGTGGTTGCATTGTTCTATAATCAATTTGCCATCATTTTTAATCATGTAAGAGATGATTTCATGGATAGCCATAGACTGCACGTCTTCAATGTAGACTTTCACTGAGAGGAACATATTAGACTATTTAGGAACTAAATTAGGAACTAAATTTAGACTGTGATACCAGCTTGATCATCACTGAAAATGTCCTTGAAATGTCCTGGAAAATGATCTCTGGAAAAGAGTGGGAACCCTGAAGTAAGCCATGCCCTTACTTAGGCAAAACTTGTAAATATTTTCAAAAATACAGAGTTATAAAATAGTGTAACGTGAGGGTTCAATGTGTGGTAGTTGGGTCACTATTAATAAGAAACAGCAGGATGGAGATGGATAACTTTCTCAGGAGCACTTTAGACGTCCTTGTCCCTCAATCACATGTCACAGAACCAACCAATGAGAGGCTAGGATGACCGAGCTTCAGGTAAATGTAATGAGAACCACAGAGGTACAGTAGAAGATACTGTAGAAATGATTTTAACACCATAAATACACAAATAATAACTTAAATAAACATGTATGTAATAGTTACCATATCATTAATATACACATGTTTTAACCTTAACTCAAATTTCAAACTGACTTTCCTGTAAAAGTTTACAAAAGTTCAACCCCAGTACAGTGTGTGCCGATAGAGAAATGAGCTACTCAGACCTAAACCGTTTTTGTACCAGGCTGTAAACATGTTTATTTCTGCTGCAAAGACTGTCTTCTTTGAATGGATGTGTATGTGGTTTCCTGTGTTTCTGCAGCCAGCCTCTAGTGCAGGCATGTCCAAAGTACGGCCCGGGGGCCAATTGCGGCCCAAGGTCCATTTATTTATGGCCCCAAGCTTCCATCTCAAATTGTGTTATTCATAGCAAAGAAATGAATCACCTTCTGAATCATCTGTACATTTGCAGTTTCTTTCAAGCACACAAACAAAACTAAAGTCATCCAGAAATGTCTCAAAAAGCTTCATATGAACTACCTGTTTAAAAGCCAAAGCTCTGGGAATTCTGCAAGACGGCAATAAAGAAGAAACACAAGAACTCTTAAAGCTGACAGGTTTTCAAATTAATGTTTTTATCATGATGTGGAAATGTTCTTGATGAACACTAAAAGTTCAGAAGACACAAAAGAGGACACAAGACAAGATCAAATTATAAAATTGTGCAGAAAAGGCCAAATTTGGTGCATAAAAATAATGTTCAGAACTCAAGAAAATAATTATTTAGTTCTTAAAATGTTGTCTGATGGTCAGAAAAGTCTTAAAAACAACATGACAAAGAAGTTTGATGAAATCCAGATTGTGATCCTGCCATAGGAAAATAATGATATAATTCCCACATTGCCCGACCCTAATGAGAAACATTTTCCTCCAGAAGAAGATAAAGTTTGCTAATCTTTACATGGTACTTCCTAGTAACTGTTTTATTGAGGAAACATTTAAAATAATTGATATTAAATAGAGATTTCATATCTAACTTTTATGGTTCCAAAGTCTCAGTAGGAGTCACTGGCCCTGAGGTATTCTGACAACATCATATGTGGCCCTCTTTGAACAAAGTTTGGACACCCCTGCTCTAGTGGACGCTTAATGAACTGCAGTTTTTAGCACTTCCGCATGAGCTTCATATTAAAAGACTGGAGGTTGCTGCTCGGACCACACACTTAATGCTTGTGGTAACGATTCCAAAGGCCTGAGATCTCACAGAAACTGACTTCAGAAGACCAACAAACGTGGAGGGCGATCGATGCATCAGCTGGCTGTCCTGGGGTGTGTTCTATTTTACAACAAAAAGAGAAACCATGGATTACACCGAGGACTCATTTCTGTCTTTGTCAGTTTCTCTGATGTTGTGGTCTGAGGAGGAGTTGATGTTTTTCGCTTTTCAGACTTTCTCCTCTCCTCTGTGGCCTGAGGGCAGCAGCCTCCCGTGCAGCCGATCGGCCCCTGCGTCCATGCATCCACCCGGGCCCCTCCCCTACACCTGCCAGGAGTTAAAAGAAGCGTTAGACTTTTTGTTTTTCTCCACTTCAGTGACAGTGTGTGTGTGTGTGAGTGTGTGAACGTTAAACAAGCAGAGCCAGACTTAACCTTTACACCGCGTTATGAAAACACAAGAGGTGGGGGCTGCAGTGTGTGTGTGTGTGTGTGTCAATTATTTTGCACGTCTGTGTGACCATAACATGCATATCTGTGTGTGTCAGTCCATATAGGAGGCAGTGCAGCCATAGGTTTGTGTGTGTGTGTGTCTGTCTGCGTGTGTGTGTGTGTTATGGAGCTGGCCTGCCTATGGGGAAGACTGCAGGCGTTCTTGTTTTGAATTCCTTCAAGCCGGCTGTCATAATAGAGCCGTGTGGGAGCAGAGTGTGAGAGGAGGAGGAGGAGGAGGAGGAGAGGAAAACTACCGGGCTGACATGACAATTTCCTCATGTCTGTGAAGGTGTAAATGATTTATGTTGATGCTGACACACAGCATCCTGACTGCAAATTACATCAGCAGATTATACATCTGTCACATAATCTATGAAACACGAAACAAGTGAATCTGAAACAAGATCATTACACTCAGTTCAGTTGAATAAAACACACATTATTGGAATCAGCACACCACAATTCAACAAATGGTCTCAAGCATTGTAGATAATTTCAGCTTTTTGCACCAGTTTTTATTTATCTGACTCAAACTTCTGCTGCCACAACAAAACTTCAGGCCAAGACTTTTATTTGTGACACTCACAGCTTTAAACGATTTGTCCAAAAGCTGCTTCTGCTTCTGTTTCTGCTTGAATGATTGGTTTTCTTTTAAAGATGTTTTCTAGCTAGATGGGAAATAAATGGGAAAATAATCTTTCATTTCACGACGCATGACATGTTTTTACAGAAAGCTTTTTATTTTGTGATTTCTTTTCATTTTGAAATTTGATTTGATTTGTGTGTTTATGTTTACTGATGCATGCTTTTACATTTGTTTTAATGCCTGTCTGTTTTTGTATTTTCTTGTGAAGCACTTTGTCACCTTTAATTAAAGGCGTTAGACCAGGGGTGTCAAACATGCGGCCCGCGGGCCAAAACCGGCCCGCCAAAGGTTCAAATCCGGCCCGCCGAACCACTTTGCAAAGTGAAGAAATTACAGAGAACACATTAACTGGAATTTTTCAATGAAAGTAACTACTATTTCAGATTTGTCCTCACACCCTCTGCACAGTGATTTCCAGCTTCTTCACTCTGGACGACGGTTTTTAGTCCCAAGGTGCAGGACACAGCGTCACAAGAAAAGCTTTGTTCCTGCTGCTGTTACTGAGCTGAACAAGCAATAGCTTTTATTTTCCCACACAGTCAGCCTCCAATCTTACGACTTGAGCCCAGATTGTCTTATTTATTCATGGACTTGGAAATGGACTTGTACTTATATAGCACTTTTCTAGTCTTTCTGACCACTCAAAGCGCTTTTACACTACTTGTCACATTCACCCATTCATACCCATTCACTCACTGATGGTAGAGGCTGCTACAGTAAGGGACCATCAGTGTTAGCTAATCTCATTCATACACATTCACACCCCCCTGAACAACAGAGGGAGCAATTTGGTGTTCAGTGTCTTGCTCAAGGACACTTCGGCATGTGACTGCCGGAGCTGGGATCGAACCGCCAACCTTCCGACTGATAGACGACCGACTCTACCCACTGAGCCACAGCCGCCCGTGGACAACAATGGAATCATGTGATTCCATTGTTTTTATTGGTTGACTGTTTTCTGATAAAATGGAACCTTTAGCACTTTTATCATTTTATCATGTCTATTCATTTTACCATTTTTAGTGTTAGATTAGTTTTTAGGATATTTTTTGTATGTTTTGCACATTAAGTAGATTGTTCTGTCTGAAGTCTATCTTGTAATTTTGCATCAACCTAACATCTCACTGGCTGCAAAACAAGTTTACCTACGGGTACAAATAAAGTAACCTGAACCTGAACCTGGGGGGTCACATAAAATCATAGGAGTAAACCAAAACCTGAACAATGCTTTTTTTCTTAAAGTGAGAAGATAGATTACTTGCTATTTGCAAAATTCAGTTGAGATCAGGCGGCAACCTCTAGTCTATAAAATATGAGTCGATATATAAAGGGTTTTTAAATCTCTTAACAGAACCTTTTTAAACAGTCTTTCATCGCGTCTTTGTCCACTTGAGTCTTTTCAAATTGTACGTGAGGAAAACCATCGTGTGTACGGGCAGAAGTGCGCTCCTGTCTTTGTTGACTGTAAATCCTGTCTTTGAGAATATCCTCTCTGATGGTGTGGAGGTGGATGGGATGCTGTGGATTGTTTTTGAGGCTTCAGACAGCTTTGGGTATCCCTCCTCGTTCTTTTGGCACAGTTTTTGTGTGGTCCGGTAATCCTTGATCTCACAGCCCTCTTCATGAAGCTGCTCCTCATCTTCATCACCATTTTTTAGGATCAACTGAAGTTTTATTTCCTGATTTTTTTGAGCTACCATGAACGTAGAAAGATTTAAAGGCCAGCTGAGGTACGTCTGCTCCACAGGTCCCGCTAAATGGGAGAGTCCACCTTTAATTACCAGGGGAGATTTAATTACCACTTTAAGGAGATTTAACACTTCAAGAGCTGTTCTCAGAATTACATTAAATAAGTTTATATTTATATCAAAATAGGCTAAATGAGACACTATTTTTTTTTACGGGAAACAGGAAAATAATGTAAAATTAGACATTGAGCACCCCCATGGTTTGAATGGAATGATCCATGTTTCATATGCAAATATTCGACTATGAGATTGGCAGTCGACTAAGACTCGTTAGAACGAATCGTCGAATATTCGACTATTTGGGGTCACCCCTAGTATATACCAAAAAAAAAAAACTATGTGTAGCATGTCCAAAAATAGCATGAGTGAAAAAATTGAATTCCCCCCCTGGAGATTAATAAAGTAAGGCAAGGCAAGGCAAGGCAGCTTTATTTGTATAGTGCATTTCATACACGAGGGCAACTCAATGTGCTTTACATTAAAAGATTAAAAGCATTGGAGACATTCAGACAGGCAAAAAATAACACAATTAAAATGACAAATATGATAAAACAGAAAAGAAAAGGAAAATTAGAAATATATTAAAAATCACATTAAAATTTTAATTTAAAGTGAGTTAAAATAAGCTAAGATAGGAAGGCAGTGGCAAATAAGAAAGTCTTAATCTTTGATTTAAAAGAGGTGAGAGTTGGAGCAGACCTGCAGCTTTCAGGGAGTGTGTTCCAGATATGTGGTGCATAATGACTAAACGCTGCTTCACCATGTTTCCTTCTGACTCTTGGGACTGAAAGCAGACCAGTACCTGATGACCTCAGAGGTCGAGGTGGTTCATAAAGTAGCAGCAGATCAGCCTAAACCATTCAGGTCTTTATAAACCATCAGCAGGATTTTAAAGTCTATTCTCTGACAGACAGGAAGCCAGTGTAGGGATCTAAGAACTGGAGTGATGTGGTCTACTTTGTTGGTCCTTGTTAGGACTCGAGCAGCAGCATTCTGTATGAGCTGCAGCCGTCTGATGGACTTTTTAGGGAGTCCTGTAAAGACCCCGTTACAGTAGTCTAGTCTGCTAAAGAGAAATGCATGGAGGAGTTTTTCTGCATCCTGCTGAGACATAAGTCCTTTAACCCTCGATATATTCTTAAGGTGATAATAGGCTGACTTTGTAATTGTCTTAATGTGGCTGCTGAAATTAAGGTCTGAGTCTATGACTACACCAAGGTTTCTGGCTTGGAAAGTACCTTTCTTTCTTTCTTAAAACATGGCCGTGTTGCTCAGGTAGAGAATCATCATCCTTCTCAGTCATAGCCATCATCACCACGACTAAATGAACGGACTGATCTGAATAACGTTTGATCTGCGCTCAACCGAGGTATGACTACACCACTGAGACAAACCAAACACAACAGAACAGTTCACAGTCTTCAGGATCTGATTTCAGAAAAGAAAATTCATGAGGTGACTTCAAAGCTAACGTAGTGAGTAACTAGAGCACTGATAGAAATGTAGAGGAGTCATATTGTGATATTTGTCTTTAAATGGGGTAAAAGTAATAAGTTCCCCCAAAAAATAATACTCTAGTAAAGTACAGATACTCAAACAATGCACCTAAGTACAGTCCAGTAAATTTACTCTGTTACTGTCCACACTGATAAGTCCTTTCAAAGTCCTTCCAGAGTGCTCCAGTGTGTCAAACATTCATTATGTTTCCTGGAAAATAAAAACTCATCTTCACTCAGAAACCTAAAAGTAACTTAAATCCCACATTAATCTTTGCTCTCCTGCTTTCATCTCTGACAGCTCTGACTCTGAAAAACACTTTATGATTACTTCATTATAATGATGGCGGTGTGATCATTTGCGGTCATGCTCTTTAAAGTCCCCTTCCTCCTGATGAGAGTCAGTGTTTTATGAGACAGTATAGGAAACTGCACGCACAGAAACATGAAGGGGAGGGGGGGTTGAGACCTGCACTCCCTGCCCTGCCCTCCAAAATTACACGTGTAATATTCTCATCATTATTTTCCCCATCAGTAAGTGCCCTCCTGGCTGCGGGTTTGCATATTAACTCATCAGAGGAAGCCTCGGAGGGCGGCGGCAGCCTCCCGATGACCCTCATTAGGCCCGATGTGGTCAAAACAAGAAACCCCGGTTCAGTTCATCTGAGATGACTTGTAATGCTGCAGAGCTGTGCGCAATGAAAGGTCAAGCAGGAGTAAACAGAGGTGTTCGAGGGGGTAAGTGGGGGTTTCATGAGTCAGGCTGCTCCACAACACTACCGTTAGGTGAACACTTTGATTAACCTGAAGTAAAACTAAGTTAGGACCAGAACACTGTGTTTTAATTTGTGCTCATAAACAAGGAATCAACTGTTCTGATCTTCTGTCTTACCTCTGGAAGGACTGTTGTTTCCTCTAGTCTCACAAACAGTTCAACCTCCTCACACAGCCGGTTCATTGGCAAGGACTAAACCATCAACAGGATATCATTTGATGATGATTTATTGATTCAATTGGAATAGTGATTCTGGATTTGAACGAAGGGGAGGAGAGGAATAGGTTTGAATTCATAAGAGAGACGAAAGAGGCGTGGTTGAGGTGTGGTCCTGCTCCTGCTATGTAGCACCACTTAAAGGATGCTCCTTTCATCTGAAAGTTTTCTCTCCACTCAGAATCAGAGGACTCCATGAAGACAACCCTGTCCCAACACTCACTTGTGCACATCTCCATCCATTGCTCCCTTGTCCTCCCCGGTGGCAGTGACAGACTGACACCACTCAGAGTTGAGGACATGTTTGATATTACCTGCCACTCTCACCTCCTATTACTTGAAATGAGGAGGATGCACTATATCTGCAACAACCTGTCTGTGGTTTGCATTTTGGTGAAGTTGAATACTTTGGTACAAACCATAACAGAATATAAGATTTTAAAAAACAAGACTAAACCGAAACTTGAAAGAGTTTGCAGTTAGTAAGGTGTGCATGGACTGTAGTTTATCTCCTACCAAATTCAAAAAGTTACCCCAAACTCAAACATGTTTTTGTGATCTGTTCAATAAATGATGTGACTGGATGCTTCTCTGGAGCAGGCCAAGTTTGATGGGATAGATTTGACAGAATATCAATATAACTGGTGGTGAAATGAACTTTTGTGCTGGAAACACACAGATCTTCTCTACCTAGACTGCATACTAATGCAACTATACGGCTGCTTTCTTAAATGTATGATTGAAGGACTTTCTGAAAATGATTGGTCTGAGCTAGGGGTGGGAATTGAAAACTGGATCTGACTTAGAACCGGTTCCAATTGATCAATTCCCTCAGAATTATACACCTCAAATGTTATCGATTCTTCACAACGATTCATTTCCCAGCATGACGTCATGTCGCGGTACGTTGCATTGCGTCAGACACTCCTAGGTGCAAATACCTCAAATATGCTGAAGCATTTATCGACTCGGCCTCGAAACTTGGGGTTCACGTCGGGCAGAAGTGGAGAAGGGTTCCATGTGAACATGTTTGCGTCGGGGAAGCGAACCCCCGCCTACCTCTCCCCTTTCAGAGTCGGGACGCTTTCCCTCAGGCTCCAGGGGCCACGTCCGGACTCACATGGCCGAAAATGAGGCACCAAGAGTGGGTAAAATACCTCTGCAATGACCCCTGGAGGAAAACCGTTTTACCTCTCCAAATTCAAAGTGTTTTCCTCCAGGCTCGAGGGTCCACGTCCCAACTCACATGGCCGAAAATGAGGCACCGAGAGCGGGTAAAATACCTCCACAATGACCCTCGGAGGCAAAGCGTTTTTCCTCGAGGCTCCAGGGGCCACGTCCCGACTCACGCGGCCGAAAATGAGGCATCGAGAGCGGGTAAAATACCTCTGCGATGACCCCTGGAGGAAAACAATTTTCCTCTCCAAATTCAAAGTCTTTTCCTCCAGGCTCGAGAGGCCACGTCCGGACTCACCCAGCCGAAAATGAGGTATCGAGAGCGGGTAAAATACCTCTGCGATGACCCCTGGAGGAAAACAATTTTTCCTCTCCAAATTCAAAGTCTATTCCTCCAGGCTCGAGAGGCCACGTCTGGACTCACACAACCAAAATGAGGTCAACCTATTGTTCAGTATGTTCAAGTTGAATATGTTCATGTTCAGTCATGTGGAGACATAATTTTGGAAAAAATGAAATGGTTCCTTTTGGTGAGGAAGACTGTGTAGAACTACTTTTTTCCCCTCAAAAAAATACTCAGGAATTGTTAAGAGGATTGATAAGGAATTGGATTGATAAGCAGAATCGTCAATGGCATTGACATTGATAAAATATGATCAAATCCCACCCCTAGTCTGAGCACATTGCTTGTTAAACTACTTTGTAATCCATTTTTTTTTAAAGTCACGTCTGCATTCTACATCCTGTAATATAAGTGTTGATACAGGTCGGAAGACATCCATGCCAAAGGGGATTTATCTGTGATATGCCCATATTGGTCAGCATCAGACCAATCCTTGGACCTAATCCGGATGATTGCATCTAATAGACATGCAGGTTTCACAAGACGAGACGTGAGTAGATCTTTTACGAGTCTATAAGCTTAATGTAATGTGAGTCAAGTCAAGGTCCTTCTGTGTGACTGGCTGCTCCACTCAAAAGGTTCGTCTCTTTTTGTTTCGTGTGCACGCAACCAGACTCTTACTTGAATAGATCTTAGGTCAATTGTAACAAGGTATAAAAGTATCTCAAGTCTTCCTTTGATAGAAACATCAGTGAGCTACATTAATGCTAACTGAGCTAACCTGAGCTCTCGTCTGTCTCTGTGACCACAGCTCTGATCCTCCTCTGTGTGAGAGCATCGATCCAGAAGAGAACACTCCAGAGGAGCTGATGTGGCCTTGAGATGGCCTTGCTGCAGAATTAGATGGAGCCTTATTATCATCACCTTTCTCACACGCACACACACACACACACGCTCTACGTCCACGATGCATACCAATGGACAGTGAAATCCAAGCAGGCCCCCAATAGGCTACATCTACACACTCACTTACACACACACACACACACACACAAACACAGAGACACACACACTGTCACGTGTAACACCAACCGCTGATCAATACCAGCTCTAATGGGAACCCACGACTTGCCACAGGACTCAAGCCAACACATGCACGCACGCACACACACACTCATGCTCCTGCACAGCGTTTATGCTATTCACACACACTCACACACACAGATGCAGCGTTACCAAAGAGAGAGAGAGACACATCCAAAGTCACTTACGGTTCTGCTGCATTGAAATGCAAACAATGCCTAGAGGTCAGCTCACCCTAACACACACTCTCACCCACACACACATGCTCGCACATACACGCACAGACCTGAGTGTGACACCACTGGAATGCATGTGGAACCAGCTGACCTTCGGCCACTGAGACTTGTCCTTGAGTCACATGAGAGGGGGGGACACGCAGCAGTTGGCGTGCGCACCGGAGGAGGAGAATGACAGAGTGCATGTGTGAATGTTTAACTGCATTGCGAGACCATGCTGCTAATAAGTGTGAGTGCTTTCAGAGAAGAGGCCTGTACTGAATGTTTGTTCGCACATGTGTGTTATGTATGTTGTGTTTTTACATGGCAGCGTTCAGTGATTAGTTCTGATTGGTCATTACATCGCAACATTTTTTAACAACAGTGCACATTCTGGATACTAGACTAAAAATAGAGCGTTGCTAGAGATGTGGCTCTGCTCACACACCCTGGTGGACTCACTGGTTGTATTTTGGAGCTGGTTGAACTCGCACACCAACACATGGAAGAGGCACGTCATGACGTCAGATTTACATGACCGCTTTTCCTAGCAGCTCAAAATTTCGCTCACAACAACAACGATGGCGGACAACGGCAGCTTGTCTCCTCGGCAGTCCATTGCTTTGCCTTGGAATCCATTAGTCTCTTTAATTTTTTAGCTGCAGAACAACGGAGGAAACACATTTGGTTTGTGTTTTTGATCACGGCAACCTCACCCCCCGCCCCTGATGTAAGCAGTTCTAGACCAGCAAAGAGTTGGAGCCCCTCTGGAACCAGTTTTCCCGGCCAGGAGCCGGTTCAATCGCAGTTGACTCACGAAAAAACGGTTGTCAATTGAGCTCTGGCTCCAAATTGGCCCTGAAACTGCCTCGGTTGCAAAGGGGTATGAGATCACATCGACGATCAGGATGAGTCGGTCCTGCTCACCCTGTCAGGGTTTCAAGTAAGGTATAAAGAAGGAGTGGTTATACAAATCAGAATCCCAACAGGGTCCCGACGTGAAGCACTAACACATGCACTCTCTTTCATTCTCTCTGTCAGATGTTGGGGTCCAGTAGCTCCTCAGGCTCATTATTTCCCCACTCTCAACACCAGCCTGAGAGCACTCTAACAATTTTACCTCAGTGTCAACAGGCAAAGGTGAAGTATGACAATTTGTTATGACTTGTGATCAGGATGTTCCTGGTTTTACTTTAACAGTTGAAAATAATTGATCAATTATGGGGTTTAAACCAATCAGAATCAAGTATCCAAAGCAGCCAGATAATGAGGAAGAAAGACGGGAGATAATCAACAATAACAACCCGCTCACTATGCATGATAGCCTCAGAAATGAATTATAAAATGTGTTTGCAAAAAAGCATATGCAATTCCTTTTTTTTGATCCCCAAATGTTCTCATCCAGGTTTTAAAATGTGTTCAAAAAATACTTTAGATTCTTCTGTAAAATAATAAATGATTTATTGCTGTTAAGTCATATTAAAGGTGACATATCATGCAAAATTGACTTTTTAATGGTTCTTTACCTGAAATATGTGTCCCTGTCTACAAACCCCCCGAGAATGAAAAGAATCCATTCTGCCCCTGTTCTGATTTCTCCACCTTTCTGTAAATGTGTGTGAAATGAGCCGTTTCAGACTTCCGTGTTTTTGTTACGTAACAACAATATCCGGTCTGTCACGGAGTCAGAGCTCGGAGCTTGTTCAGCCCATAGACTGTATAAAATAATACTGAATCCCTCCTCCGTTATTCATTCCTTGCACACATGTGTGCTAACAAGGAGCTTAGGAGGGAGGCATGCTAGTTGTAGGCTGTCTTAATAAACACAAAGGTCGGTTTTACTCCCCACGTCTGCAGATTTGAAGATATGGTGGATGATTTTTATTTGTCATGGATAAGTGCTAGCGCTAGTTAGCATAGCCACATAGCTATATGTTCATAGCTGTAGCTGTAGCTGTAGCTGTGTACCAAGACACACGTCGACATACTGACAAATAAAACAACAAGAAACACTAAATCTGTGACCAATCCTTCATAAAATGTCCTGCTGCCTTTCTGGCAGAGGTCGGTTTTACTCCCCACGTCTGCAGATTTGAAGATCTAGTGGATGATTTTTATTTATCATGGATAAGTGCTAGCGCTAGTTAGCATAGCCACATAGCTACATGTTCGTAGCTGTGTACCAAGACACACATCGACATACTGATAAATAAAACAACAAGAAACACTAAATCTGTGACCAATCGTTCAGAAAGGTCCTGCTGCAGGCGCCTCTCCGTCAGGATCAGATTCAGAGGGTTGAAGTAACGTGATCTCTGAGCAGCCGTGTATATTCAGCCAACATGTAAACATTAGATCAACGTGCTGGACAGCCGAGGCACATCCACTTCCTGAGGGGGCGTGGTCAGAGAGAAAACAGAGTGTTCTGATGAGGAATGAAGAAGAGGACTTTTCAGGCAGACCAAAATCTGATTTCAAAGTGTTTTTTTGAGCATAAACTTTAAAGACATGTTTTGGGGACCTCTTAGACCAATATATATTGATGAAAAAAGCGTGATATGTCCCCTTTAAAGGCCAAGTAAGCTGGTGTTTTAAAGGGTAATCTTTTTATTTGATGCAAAGCTTTTGAATATGAGAAACAAGGAATGAATCAAATGAGGGTACTAAAAGGTGGGGAATAAATAAAAAATATAAAATAAAAAACAAATAAATTAAACACCAATAAAGTTATATTTTCAGACAATAACAAATGTATGATAAAAAAAAATCATGAGATTCTGCAAATTTTTACAATTTAGCACAACATTAAATTTAAAATGCACACATTAAGACATGTGATTTATTGATCTGTGAGTGTCAGAGGGCAAGTGTCTGCATTGGGGGCGTCATCTGAATATGTGTGAGCACCTTGGTGACTGGGAGTGAATGATAAGTGTGTGCTGTACATCCACATGTATGTGTATGACCGTGTATGACCATGTGTGTGTGTGTGTGTGGTTGTGTGCTGACAGATCCTTTTCCCACCGTTCACTAAGAGTCCTCTGCTCGACCTCTGATCCATTCAACCCAGAGAGATTAAAGAGAGAGAGGGAGAGCGAGCTTCCTCTTCCTCCCCCCTTCAACGTCACCTCCACCTCGTCCTTCCTCCCCCACTTTATCTCCATATTACCTCCTTTTACCCCTTCTTTACCCCTCTTCCTCTCCACATCTGCCTCTCCACTTCAGAACCTCACCTCTTATCTCATCATCCACCTTCCCCGTTCACTCTACCTTCTTTTATTGTCTCCTCCCATCCTCCTCCCCGTCTCCCTCTCTTATGATAATTTCCCCAACATGCCGCCCTAATCTCCACACCTTTCTCGTCACCTCCTCCAACTCCTCATCTTCCTCTTTTGTGCCTCCACGACTCTGATCCTGCACTTTATTGACTTCTTTCACCGTATTCATCCACACATATTACAGCGTGTGCATGTGAGTGTCCTCATATTTCTTTATGAGCTCTAAATCTTGTGCACTATCAGTTTTAGTTACACTGTCTTTATGGCCTTTAATTAGCGTCATGTAAATTCACTGGAGGCTCACAAATCAATAAACTCCCGGCTCTAACTCACTTTGATGTTTGTGTTTTAGCTGTTGTGATTTACTTTTAGCGTTTGAAGGACCTCTTGTTTGCAATCCAACAATAATGGGCCGACATAAATAACATGTTTTATAGTTTAACAGTGTCTCAACAACTACAGCCAGGTTTCTATACTGTGTGTGTGTCTGTGAGTTGACGGGTAGAGTCCTGCTATCAGGGAACTTATCCTGACGGAGCGCTGGCTTTTAGAGGCAGCTTGATTGCAGACAAAGATGATGCAAAGATCATTGTATAAAAAATGGATGCCATCCATTTGTCACCCACTCATTGGGAGCAAAACAAACAGCAGTAAATAGCAAAACAGTCGCTTGCTGCTTTGAGTGCCTTCTTCTTGAAACACAATGAGTGGACCCCCCGGCCTCGACCATTTGCTGCATGTCTTCCCCCGCTCTCTGCTTCACACATTTCCTGTCTCTCTTCAGCTGTCCTGTCAATGAAGGTGAAAATATAAAGCAAAGGTCTTCTAAAATAACTCCCCCTGTATCTACCAACTCTGCTCTCTATTTATGTGGGTAACCACCATACATGCTCCCAATCATGGCTCAGCATACAGGCTCTCTTAATTTGCACAGAGTTAGGAAGACCTTGTTTCATCACTTAAACTCCTTACTACGGAAGAGGATTAGGGACACTGAATTTTTTTTTAAAATTAAAGTCCTTAATGTATTTTTTATTATTATTATGAGAAAAAAGTCAGAATTCTGAAATAAATGTCAGAATTCAGACTTTTTTCAAATAATTATGACTTTAATTTCCGAATTCTGATTTTTTTCTCTGAATTCGGACTTTTCCCAAAATAATAATGAACAAATATTTTGGACCTTCATTATTATTTTAGTTTTTTAGTGGTCCTAATCCTCTTCTGTATCTTACCATTTTTAGTGTATTGGCAAGTGCTTCATAAATAAAGTTGAGTTGAGTTTAGAAGAGAAGATAAGATATTACTTTATTGATCCCCAAGGGCAAAAATTGGTTGTTGCAGCAACATAGATGTAATCAAGAATAAGTTTAAATGAGTGTAAATAAAAAAAACAAACTAAAAAAAAGATGAAAAATGTAAGATATAGACAAATGTTACACAAAGTGTAAATAGTTGTGATTACAGGTAGTAGGAAAATAATAATCCACAGTAACAGGTTGACATGGTAAATTACAGTAACCTGTTTACAGTTATCACATATAGGGACATTTTGACACACAGACCTATACAGATTAACTCACATTTGGAGTAAGCCTCTAGTGGACACCAGAGGAACTGCAGGATTTGGCATTTTCTGTGTTCTCAGTTTGTGTAAATGTAGGTTTAAATAAAGAAAGAGAATGTTTCACTTCTTGTGCTCAATGCATGAAGGCAGCATCAACAGTCCTGCAGTAGATTTGCATGAGTAAAGTCATGTTAGAAGATACAGTTACAACAAACAGCATGCCCTTTTGATTCAGGCTGTTATGACTCAAGGAAAGGAGGAGAAATGTTGAAACAGACTTTCGGTTTTCATGATAAAGTGGATTTCAAACTGCGAGAAACACATTTGTATTTGTTTTATGACCATAACATGCAAACTATTATTCTTCTAACTCACATGTATGACTTTGAGGATCCAGTCTTGTAAAATCCAGCAATACATGGTTTCAATTTTAATGACTTTTTAGCTCCCAGACCAAAGCCTTTTATTACTTAACAGAACAACCTTTATGGTTTAATGTCATTTACCCAGACTGCACCAGTCTATAGTCATGTGTGCCCGCCCTCTTTGACTGATTCAGCTCCACATCTTGCAAACAAAATGAAAGTAAACACACTTACACACACACGGACCCACTGACTTATTGAGAACTCATTCATTTTATAGCCTTTACACAACCTTATATCTAAAGTCAATGAGAGATACAGTATCAGGATCACTGGGACTTTCTAGCTGAATGCCTTGCTCAAGGGTGCTTGAGCTTGTTGTTCAGGGAGAGGAGAGGCTGATAGCTTATCACAGGCCAAGGCCTCACATGTAAGCTAAAGGTGCTTTTAAAACTCCTGATAATGTAATCAGGGGGTAAGATGACAAAACTAACTTTGCAGAACATTCTAGATGACGATGAATGAACCAGCACACTCTCATTAAGGCCGAAGTTTGATGGATCTGACTCTTTGAAGACACATGGAGCGCTGTTCATCTGCTCAAACCCTCCACTTGTACTCCTGTTCAGGATCACTTAAAGTCAGCTCATATTTCTGAGCTTCCCTCACATTAACAGCCTCAAACGGTTTCTCAATCACACATCAGGGCAGACTGATAACGGCCTTCTAGAAAAAACACCTCAGGCGTCTGAGTTAGCGTGGGCGTGTTGCTACAGGGTGAGAAGATGAAACGCAAACCAGGAAGTTCAGTTTGAAGATTTCTGTGAGGTTACACACACAGACACACACACGGTGCAGAGCAGGTTTTACTTCTTTAAAAAAAGACTTCACAACTCTGGAAAGCTGCAATTTCTTTTCCTTATTCTCAAGAATTAAAAACAGGAAAGAGTAGAAACAGTCACGCATTCATGAAATTCTACCTTGTGTTACTCTACTCCCCGGTGACCATGCTTATTCATAATTTAGTGTCCTCTTCACTGAGATTATTTGTGCTTCAGTAAAAGATGATGTTCAGTCTTTCTGATGTGTTGAAGAATTGAGTGGAAACAAGACTAAACAGAACTTGGAACTCAAACAAAAAAACAAAGTGGACATATTTCCAAGCATACCACAAAGCAGGCCATCCACACTGTAAAGATAAGATGAGATATATTCACTGAACCCCTGTTTGCATGTTGCAGCAGCTCACAGTGAAGAACAAGGAAGATTAAGTAATAAATAAAAATGTAAGGGACATCTACAAAGTTGAAGCAGAATAATATTAAAGGCAACACTATGACAAATATACACCATGTACAACTTTTAGTTATGGATGGATTGGTTATTGCACTGAGAAATTGCACCAGGTTGTACAGAGTGGATATCAGCGCAGTTTGGAATCCATCCATCCATTGTCTTGACTGCTTATCCCGTTAGGGGTCACAGGGGGCTGGAGCCTATCCCAGCTGGCTTCGGGAGGAAGGCAGGGTACACCCTGGACAGGTCGCCAACCTATCACAGGGCTAACACAGAGAGACAGACAACCATTCACACACACACTCACACCTACGGGCAATTTAGTGTGATCAATTAACCTGGTGAGCATGCTTTTGGACTGTGGGAGGAAGCCGTAGTACCCGGAGAGAACCCACGCATGCACGGGGAGAACATGCACACTCCACACAGAAAGGCACCTGCCCGACCAGGGACCCGAACCAGGAACCTTCTAGCTGTGAGGCAACAGCGCTACCCACTGCACCACCATGCAGCCCAGTTTGGAATCCATGACTTGGAATTTCAGGTCGCCATCTTGGGTTTTTTGGAGCCACAAAACGGTAAACATACTTTATAGTTCCCGATGGGGGAAGTTCAAATTTTTACTCCTGTTCTTTCTTTTTTGATCATGCTACACACACACATATACAATCATGCACAAACATGCTTAGGAGAGATGTCAGAGTGTGGAGGATGCCATCAACCAAGACCACCCGAGCAGTTGGGGATTCGGTGCTTTGCCCAGGAAAATGGACCAGCACCTCTCCAGCCACCAGTCCACTTGCCAAACTTTGTCCACTCTGGGACTTGAACCAGGCCATCCACACCGTGGACCGCCCCCAAACTAACTGACCATATTTGGAAGACAGGGTGGAAATGTAACGCCAGCATTTTCCATTTGACTCTTTAGCTGATACTGTGAATACATACGATTAGATGTAGCATTGATATAAAGGAACAAGATATAATCACATCATCTGACTCTGCTTAGCCCAATATCTTGGTTTTCTTGAAAACATTGCAAGGTGACTATGCTCTCCTCCTGTAACACCCCCCTCTCTTCTGACTAGCCTTCACATTTTAAGATGTGTGCAAAGCAACTTTAAAAAAACAACAACAGGTGCAGGCTGTCCTGAAATTTCCAGCAGTGCATTCTGTATGTAAAACGGGCCTGGGATTTCTTGCACTCACATACTGCAGAGGTAAAGCCTGGTGTCAGCAATTTGATACAGCCAAAGCGAGGTCACTAAAAACACCTAAATCTTAACTACTCAGTGATTATACGGTCAGCTGTTCACAGTTCTGGATTCTTAACTTCATTTAGTCTCTCATTTAGAAGAAAAACTTCTTCCTGAAATCCCCCAAAAGTAGCAACAGCTCCACAGAGACTGAAAATAAATGTCAAAGCAGTTTCATTATAGCAGTAGGTAGCACTGTGATATAGCGCCTCATTAGAAGTTTATTTTGGTTCCCTGCTATAATTATATTAGATACTAGTCATTAGTAAATACTACTCCATTATTTACATCAATCACAGTCCGCTGTGAGCCTGCAAGGTTAAAAAATAGAAACACAGGCTGCTTGAAAACTATTTGAAACAACAGTTTGCTGCTGAAATGACAGACTTTCCTCTGATCTCGTCGGTATAACCACACATGATACTTTGGTGTGGGCAGATTTCACTCTGCAGCTTCAGGGGAGTCGCTCTGTGATGAAACCTGTGATGAATCCTGCCTCACCCTGCAGCAAGGAGCCGCCAATCACCCAGAAGAATTTCATCATTTTGGGTTTCAGGGAAGAGTTGCGCTGTGTGGGGGAATAAACGCTGCTTGACGGGCTCTTCAACCATTACAGGAAGGAAAGGCAGACGCAGAAACATACTTGTGTGTAAGATCAGGGGGAGATATGTTGTGCCAGCTTCCTCATGCTGCAGTTATGCAGGAATGATTGAAACGGCAAAAATCACAACTTTTATCATCTTAAAGGTGACATATCACGCTTTTTTCATCAATATATATTGGTCTAAGAGGTCCCCAAACATGTCTTTAAAGTTTATGCTCAAAAAAATACTTTGAAATCAGATTTTGGTCTGCCTGAAAAACCCTCTTCTTCAGTCCTCCTCAGAACACTCTGTTTTCTCTCTGACCACGCCCCCTCAGGAAGTGGATGTGGCCTCAGCTGTCCAGCACGTTGATCTAATGTTTACATGTTGGCTGAATATACACGGCTGCTCAGAGATCACGTTACTTCAACCCTCTGAATCTGATCCAGAATCTGATCCTGACGGAGAGGTGCCTGCAGCAGGACCTTTCTGAACCATTGGTCACAGATATAGTGTTTCTTGTTGTTTATTTATCAGTATGTCGACGTGTGTCTTGGTACATAGCTACGAACATGTAGCTATGTGGCTATGCTAATTAGCGCTAGCACTTATCCATGATAAATAAAAATCATCCACTAGATCTTCAAATCTGCAGACGTGGGGAGTAAAACCGACCTTTGCCAGAAAGGCAGCAGGACCTTTCTGAACCATTGGTCACAGATTTAGTGTTTCTTGTTGTTTTATTTGTCAGTATGTGGACGTGTGTCTTGGTACACAGCTACAGCTACAGCTACAGCTACAGCTACAGCTACAGCTACAACTACAAACATGGGCTATGCTAACTAGCGCTAGCACTTTTCCATGAAAACTAAAAATCATCCACTAGATCTTCAAATCTGCAGACGTGGGGAGTAAAACCGACATTTGCCAGAAAGGCAGCAGGACCTTTCTGAAGGATTTGTCACAGATTTAGTGTTTCTTGTTGTTTTATTTGTCAGTATGTCGACGTGTGTCTTGGTACACAGCTACAGCTACAAACATGGGCTATGCTAACTAGCGCTAGCACTTTTCCATGAAAACTAAAAATCATCCACTAGATCTTCAAATCTGCAGACGTGGGGAGTAAAACCGACCTTTGTGTTTATTAAGACAGCCTACAACTAGCATGCCTCCCTCCTAAGCTCCTTGTTAGCACACATGTGTGCAGGGAATGAAAAACGGAGGAGGGGTTGAGTTGTATTTTATACAGTCTATGGGCTGAACAAGCTCCGAGCTCTGACTCCGTGACAGACCGGATATTGTTGTGACGTATGAAAAACACTGAAGTCTGAAACGGCTCGTTTCACACACATTTACAGAAAGGTGGAGAAATCAGAACAGGGGCAGAATGGATTTTTATCATTCTCAGGGGGGTTTGTAGACAGGGACACATATTTCAGGTAGAGAACCATTAAAAAGTCCATTTTGCATGATATGTCACCTTTAAAGTTCCTGAGAGGAGTTTATAGCTGGACATGAAACAGACTCACTTCCTGTTGATGCTTCATAGGCTACAAAGGCAAGTTAGACCATCAGCATAAACCTGAAGCCTGAAAGGTGAGGGTGTCAGACGAAGATACAGCAAAGACTCTTGAAGAAAGCAGGATATGATGGTTCAATTAAAAATGACATGTAAACAAATCCACTTTGTCCACAGGGGGCGCCAAAGTCAACACAAATCAAAAGCAGCTATGAGAGAATCTAAATTGCACAACACTGGGCAAAGCTCAGCATGCCTGGATGAATTTTGCATACACACTTCTTTCCTTCACATAAATACACTCATCATTTCTGTCTCGTCCGTGTGCTTAATGACCCCGTTTTGAAACTCCCTCAGGTACAGAAAGAAGACAGGAGCAGATAAAAGCTTCACGTGAAGTTCATGTTCAAATCTGTCAACTTAACTGCACGTTCACAACCGACTGCAGTACAACACAGCTGTCAAAGTCAAAGCTGATGCTCTGAGTAAGAATGACTTGCATTTTTTCTCAACTGAATCCTCACTTATGGTATATTGCTTATTCTCAGAGTAAGGAGGTCAAAGCTCAGGGCCTGAGGGATCTCACACATTCCGTTTTCCCTCAAATGTAATAATTATTGTGGTGTACATGTTTCCCGAGGCTCTGACCTCTGACCTCTTTACTCTGGGTTCTTTGTCATGGCTTAGCAGGAAACATCCAAGGCTTTAAATATGTGTGTGAAATAGCTTAGGCTTCATTCTTGTGTCGATGTTAAAGCAAACAAATGAACAAGCTTTAAAGGAGCAGGAAGGCAAAGTCTGATTCAACTTTAAGACAATTCTTAATTGTTGCCAGGCTGTGTGAAATACTTTGAATCTGATACTAATACTACTACTACTACTAATAATAATAATAATGACAATAATGATAATAATAACAATAATAATAATAATAATAATAATAATAATAATAATATTAATAATATTAATAATATTAATAATAATAATAATATGTATAATAATATGTATAATTATGAATAATACATGTTTTATGTATTATAATAAAAATAATAATAGTAATAATTATTATTAGTAATGTTGTACTTATAATAATAAATAAATAAAATACATACAGTATAATAATAATTACCATATTATTTTCATCATTATTAGTATTGTTAAACTATGAAACAATACTATTGAAACTATTATTATTCTCTTATTATTATTATTATTATTATTATTATTATTATTATTATTATTATTGTTATTTTTATTATTATTATGATTTGTATTACTGTTATTATAATGGTTACTATTTTATTTTACCATTACTATTATTCTTTTTATTTATTATTATTATTATTATTATGATTATGTTATTATTATTATTATTATTATTATTATTATTATTATTATTATTATTATTATTATTAATATTAATATTGTTATTGTTATTATTATTATTATTACTAGAAATATTATTATTATTATTAATACTAGTAATATTATTATTACTGTTATTATTATTATTAAATCTTATTATTATCATTATTATTATTATTATTATATTATTATTAATATTGTTATTGTTATTATTATATTAAATCTTATTATTATCATTATTATTATATATTATTATTATTATTATCATTATTATTATTATTATTATTGTTTTATTTTTATTTTTATTATTATTATTATTATTATTAATAATAATAATAATAATAATATTGTTATTGTTATTATTATTATTATTAAATCTTATTGATTGAGGGGAATACATTCAAGATAAAAATCCCCAACAGCATTATCTATGTTTGTGCCCAACATGAAAATGTACCTAGTGTAATTTCAGCTGAACTATGTATTCTAAAAGTACAGACAAAGCCCTCCTACTTTGCACAAAGGTCCTGCTCACCGTGTAAGAATTTTAAGTTGCATAACCCCCTGCTCACTACACATTATCCCTTCCAGAGTCCTTAGATTGACAGAGTGGTTTCAAGTAGCTCTTACAACCCCGATCAACAAAATAGAAAAGCTGAACCCACTATTGTAGTCTTTTTGTAGTTCTAAAGAACACAAATACAACACATGGAGCTGTCTCTGGCTTAAATCTTAAATATGCACATTATTCTAAACTATCTGCTGCAATCAGTCTCTAATATACTCAAGGCAGATAGCAAGCAGTAACTGCAGAAACACACACTGAATCTTAATGTGTGTAAGTACAAGAGGTCAAAGGGGAACCAACAATTAGCTCAGCCATGATTTAGATTTATTATCTGTTATTATATTTCTACTGCAGCTCTGGGGATTAAGATAATGGGGTTGAATTGGTTTAGTATCTTATATGATGCCTCTGTTACTTTACTGTAATCATAAAGCTGATTAATAAAAACAATAAGAATCAACAGAGGGGATCCTCAAAATTACAACACAACACCAGCAATGCAAGCAAGTTAAGATAACCTTAAAGAGGTTGCATTATATATTAGAGTAATTAATAATTAACCCCAACAATGTAAAGTAGGCTGTGTTATTGTCCTACATATGGTGTTCGTCCTATATCTGTATCTTCAAAGTAAAGCTTCTGCTCCTCCAATACAAAGTCTGATTGGTTTATAACTTCCTGCTCTGATAGCCTCGTACCAGTACAACCAGCGCAGCAATTTGCTTGATAAGAACATGATAGTCTGCAGATAATAAATAATAAATCAGCACTAAAGTTCATACAGAGCTGCTGTAGAGGGATTTGTGCTAAAACAGAAATCAGTTTTTATTTTGTTTTAGCAAATAATTTTCAGAAATGTATATGATGGATTCATCACACACACTGTTTTCAACTGTTTCAAACAGGACCCATTAGTTTTTATTGATCTGAATGATGGTTTATTTGTGAACACTGAGCAATTACATTGATTGCCAACAGCTGCACTGGGGGAATAACAAGCTACATACCACATGCAAAAAGACAGAATATCATGGTTTGTCTTAAAGTTCATCTCTTATCATGATTTATTTTGTTTTACCAGCAAATTTAATTTTAAAAATACTATTGCTATAGCTACATTAGGTTTAGTATCCTTTGCAAGCTGTGTGGTGATACTGTTCACACTGTTCATCATTACTGTGAAGTTTACAAAAGCGCTCACGTCTGGAAGATGACTGTCATAGATTAACGTTGACAAACTTGAGAGATAACTCTACCTATAACAGTGTTTATTTGTGTTACCACTTACAGCCATAAATAACATGTTTAAAGATATACAATGGTCTGATAGAGCTGATGTTTGTGCTGCACTAAATAATACAACTCTGCTGCTTTGTCAAGATCTTTGATCAAACAAATGGTTTTCTAGAAACGTTTCATGATCAAACTGTCATTAACGCAATCTTCAACCCTTGCACATCACCAAACACTAAATGTAACTTTTAATCAGGGGCTGTTGTAGAGATGGTTACCCTGATTTAAGAACAACAAAACCTATTTTCTTAGATCCATAAACAGAATTTTTTGTGCTAGCAGCGCCCACAGCCATAATTCAAAGCATTTCTCATTAGCCTATACTTTCGCTAGGTCAAAAAGTTATCCTGCGGCACTTCCTCTTTCCATAGTAGTGACTGTTAAGTCTGTTTTAAGAAGCTAGCATTAGCAGAATCTCTACACCTGGAAAATGTACCCTTGAAAAATGGAAATATGTGTGTGGTAAGTTCCTAACTAACTATCTATCTAACTGACTGACTGACTGACTGACTGACTGACTATCTTACTAACTGACTGACTGACTGACTATCTTACTAACTGACTGACTGACTGACTGACTGACTATCTTACTAACTGAGTGACTGACTGACTTACTAACTGACTGACTGACTGACTGACTGACTATCTTACTAACTGACTGACTGACTGACTGACTATCTTACTAACTGACTGACTGACTGACTGACTATCTTACTAACTGACTGACTGACTAACTGACTATCTTAATAACTGACTGACTGACTGACTGACTGACTGACTGACTATCTTAATAACTGACTGACTGACTGACTGACTGACTGACTATCTTACTAACTGACTGACTGACTATCTTACTAACTGAATGACTGACTGACTGACTGACTATCTTACTAACTGACTGACTATCTTACTAACTGACTGACTGACTGACTATCTTACTAACTGACTGACTGACTGACTGACTATCTTACTAACTGACTGACTGACTGACTGACTGACTGACTGACTATCTTACTAACTGACTGACTGACTGACTATCTTACTAACTGACTGACTGACTATCTTACTAACTGACTGACTATCTTACTAACTGACTGACTGACTATCTTACTAACTGACTGACTGACTGACTGACTGACTATCTTACTAACTGACTGACTATCTTATTAACTGACTGACTGACTGACTATCTTACTAACTGACTGACTGACTGACTATCTTACTAACTGACTGACTATCTTACTAACTGACTGACTGACTGACTATCTTACTAACTGGCTGACTGACTGACTGACTATCTTACTAACTGACTGACTGACTATCTTACCAACTGACTGACTGACTGACTGACTGACTATCTTACTAACTGACTGACTGACTATCTTACTAACTGACTGACTGACTGACTGACTATCTTACCAACTGACTGACTGACTGACTGACTATCTTACTAACTGACTAACTGACTGACTGACTGACTATCTTACTGACTGACTGACTGACTGACTGACTATCTTACTATCTGACTGACTGACTGACTGACTATCTTACCAACTGACTGACTGACTATCTTACTAACTGACTGACTGACTGACTATCTTACCAACTGACCGACTGACTGACTGACTATCTTACCAACTGACTGACTGACTGACTGACTGACTATCTTACTAACTGACTGACTGACTGACTGACTGACTGACTATCTTACTAACTGACTGACTGACTGACTGACTGACTGACTATCTTACTAACTGACTGACTGACTGACTGACTGGCTGACTATCTTACTAACTGACTGACTGACTAACTGACTATCTTACTAACTGACTGACTGACTGACTGAATGACTGACTGACTATTTTACTAACTAATTAACAAATTCACTAACTAACTGACTGACTGACTGACCAACTAAATACCCAACTGACTAATTAACTATTTTACTAACTAACTCACTAACTGACTGGCTGACCAACTAACCAATTAACTAGCTGACTAAATAACAAAAAACTAACTAACCAACTAATCAACTAACTAACTAACTAACTAACTAACTAACTAACTAACTAACTAACTAACTGACTAACTAACTAACTAACTAACTCTCTCACTCACTCACTCACTCACTCACTCACTCACTCACTCACTCACTCACTTAAAACAGAGAAAACACTGACCTATATTTGTTTGGTTTAGAAGTCCTTGCTGGCTGCATAAAAACTCTGTCAGTGGATACAGGCCCATTGTGATATTAGGCTTACTCTATAATCATTTTTTCATGTGTTTTTAATTCACTTCCTGTTTGATTTTGTAACCCTGGTAGTTTTTGTAGCGTGTCTAGTGTTACTTCCTTCCATTGTTCTGTTCCCCTCCTTTTTTTCCCTGCACACCTGTGCCTCTTTTGTAATTAGCCTGACCTGTATACATACCCCTGTGCTTCCACCGGCCTTCTGCTAGCTTGTCATTCTCAGCTTAGGCTCATATTTCCATTCTTGGATCTTTGGATTTTGGATTTATCTGACTGACTTGATGTGTATGGCCCCTGAACTAGTAAGTAAAGAACCTTGTCTTCTCTGAACCGTACTTGCCCTGGACTTTTCTCTGTGCTTGAGTCCCAGTTTTGTTCTGAACTGTCACACCCTTGTGTTTAGGTAGCTGCAAGACACACAAGTTTCAAATGCCCGCATCCTAACATCACCTGAAATACTTCTCAGAACGGGTCAAAGTTAATTGTCAGAGGTTGATATGAGCAGACCGTGACCTTACCGTGATGCTGAACACAGATTTTGTTGAAGAGTTCCAGACATTTTGTGCACTTTTCATCCAAAGTGCCTTTTAGCACAGTTGGCCCCAGTGGGAACTGAACCCTTTTGCGCAGTGAGTGCCTTGCTTTTCACAGAATACAGCTGCTGAAAGGGGGAGTAAATAAGCTCACGGGTCAGTTAACCAGTATCTTAAAAGGGAAATCATACATTTTTCAACTTAAAATAATGACATCAAATCAAATCCAGTGTAGTATTTTGAAGAATTAGGAGGTATCAGGAGTAAAAAGGGAAATATTATCTTTTGAATTTGAATATTTTCCCTTGAAATTTAATCCTGCATGAAGCAGAGCAGAAACTGAACCTTTGTTTTTGTTTAATATCCAAGGTTTGGAGACACGTGACTTTTTTTGTTGTGTGTGTGTGTATGAAAGAAAACCATTCTGGCATGCAGCTTCATCAGCACACACACACTCACACACACACACACACACGCACACGCACACACACACACACACACACACACAGTTGTCACAGTGTGTGGACTATTTAATCTTTCTAGATCTGCATGGAGGGAAAAAATCCTTCGTCTATCTCAATTTCCTTTCGTTTTGTAAGTGTGTGTGTGAGTGTGAGCTCTCTCTCTCTCTCTCTCTCTTCCTCTCTCTGCCTCTCTCTCTCTCTCTCTCTCTCTCTCTCTCTCTCTCTCTCTCTCTCTCTCTCTCTCTCTCTCACTCCTGATCATGCTCTTCAAAGCTTTCTCTCCCCCTCTCTCTCTCTAACCTAGATTTGTTTTTTTCCCTCTCAGCATCTTTTGGTTGTTCCCATGAATGTGTGTATTTGGCTTTTTGTGTGTGCGTGTGTGTGTGTGTGTGTGTGTGTGTATTTGTTTGAGTGAGCGAGCGAGAGCCTGAGCTGTCAGCCTGCTGCATTTTGGATGGATTTACCGGGGTTATTTGAGGATTTCCCCTCTCCCTCACTCCTGCTGTGTGTATTTGCTGTGTGTGTGTGTGTGTGTGTGTGTGTATGTTTGTGTGTGTTTGTGCGTGCGTGTGTGTGTGTGGTCTACTGGGCTCCGAGGTAATTATGGGAGATTTCTCCCTCACTGGAGCGAGCGAGGGGGCAGGTGCCTTAGGAATAACCTCTCTCTCTCTCTTTCCTCTCTTCCCTCTTTTTCTCTCTTTTATTTTTGCCTCATCTCTCCTTTTTATTTCCTTTTCGTCCTTTCTCTCTCTCCCATTATTTCCTTCCTCTCTGTGCCTGCGTCCCTGTTCTCCATCTCTCTTCTCTCTCACCCCTCTCATTATGGCTGTGTTCAGGTCATTAGATCATGTCGTTTAATTTGTGTTGCCTGCAAATGTCTCTCTCCCTCTATACCTCCTTCTCTCTTTCTCTCACTCTCACACACACACACACTCAAGCTCAATGCATAATCTAAATAATTAGAGAATAAATCAGCTGGCACACACACTCCTAAATAGTAGCTTAACGCTAAATCTACTTATTTGAGGTTGTAAACACAATCACATTACTAAAGATAACCAATCGATTCTGGTCTCAGTCTTTAATGTTAATTACAAAGCTCTGCTGTTTGTACAAACTGGATCAAGTGATCCTATCCGGCTCTGTGCAAAGAAGAGAAGGTGAAGGAACGTGACACTTAATGCCTCCAAAGGATGGTGTTGCAAACATCTCTGAGATCAGGCAGGACCACTTCATTAGGAAATATAAGAACAGAAATAAACCCTCAGAAAACAACACTTAAAATTCAACTGTATTTATATATCACCTTTCATACATGCAGGCATGCAGACCAAAGTGCTCCACAAAATAGCAGAGAGACAGAAAACATCAGATATGGGTAAAATGATTAAAGAAATAATCAAATAATATCATTGTAAATAAAATAAAATTAATACAATAAAATTAATAAAACAAGTAAGAGTGGAAAGCAAAATTTAAATTCTGTTAAAGTTAAAAATATCTGATAAATACAAGAAATAAATAAATAAATAGATACATAAATGTTATGATAATAATAATAACAATTATTATTATTATCATTAATAATAATAATAATAATACTGTTTTTTATTTGTATTTTATTATTGTTGTTACTGTTGTTGCTGTTATTAATATTTCCTTATTTATTACTATTATTCATTAATTAATTATTATCATTTTCTATTGATTTGTTTATGTATTCATTTATTTATTTATTTCCTTATTTATTATTTTTATTATTCATTAATTACTTATTATCATTTTCTATTGATTTATGTATTCATTTACTTATTTATTTACTTATTCATTATTTCTATTATTCATTAATTACTTATTATCATTTTCTATTGATTTGTTTATGTATTCATTTACTTATTTATTTACTTATTCATTATTTCTATTATTCATTAATTACTTATTATCATTTTCTATTGATTTGTTTATGTATTCATTTATTTATTTATTTCCTTATTTATTAATTTCATTATTCATTAATTAATTAGTATCATTTTCTATTGATTTGTTTATGTATTCATTTATTTATTTATTTACTTGTTTATTAATTTTTTGTGCAGTCCAGGGCTAAAAATTAATTACTCCAAGTTATAAACCAGATTATGAAATTAAGAGAGCTCTCCATTCTGATGTCCTGAGGCAGAGAGTTCAGCGTTAAGGGGCATACAAACAGAAAGCTCTCTGGTCCATGCTTGTGTGAGACACATGAGGAACATTTAAAAGGGAGAAAATAGAAATAAAACCAAAAAATAAATTCTTTATCTGAGTTTTGAGTTTCTATTTGAAACGGTTCGACAAAATAATGAGGACAAATAATGTCTTGAGGAGAAACATGCTTTCTTTTAGGACAACAGTATGTTTGTTTTTTCTACATTGTGAAGAAACATGTTGTCTTTTTGTATTTTAGAAGAAAATCTATTTATACCAATACTTGTGAAAATTACACCAACCCAAAGGTGAGAGGTCACTTGGATTTGGACAGATATGTTCAAGTGTGCATGTCTCTGTTATTGTCCGTGTGATAGAAAGAGAGAAGTTTGACACCATAAGTGAATGTGTTGTTTTCAGATCAAAAGTTAAAGGGGACATATCATGCTTTTTTCATCAATATATATTGGTCTAAGAGGTCCCAAAAACATGCATTTAAAGTTTATGCTCAAAAAAACACTTTGAAATCAGATTTTGGCATGCCTGAAAAGTCCTTTTCTTCATTCCTCATCAGAACACTCTGTTTTCCCTCTGACCACGCCCCCTCCGGAAGTGGATGTGCCTCGGCTCTCCAGCACGTTGATCTAATGTTTACATGTTGGCTGAATATACACGGCTGCTCAGAGATCGCGTTACTTCAACCCTCTGAATCTGATCCTGACGGAGAGGCGCCTGTAGCAGGACCTTTCTGAAGGATTGGTCATAGATTTAGTGTTTCTTGTTGTTTTATTTATCAGTATGTAGACGTGTGTCTTGGTACACAGCTACGAGCATGTAGCTATGTGGCTATGCTAACTAGCGCTAGCACTTATCCATGATAAATCATCCACTAGATCTTCAAATCTGCAGACGTGGGGAGTAACCCGACCTCTGCCAGAAAGGCAGCGGGACCTTTTATGAAGGATTGGTCACAGATTTAGTGTTTCTTGTTGTTTTATTTGTCAGTATGTCGACGTGTGTCTTGGTACACAGCTACAGCTACAGCTACAGCTATGAACATATAGCTATGTGGCTATGCTAATTAGCGCTAGCACTTATCCATGACAAATAAAAATCATCCACTATATCTTCAAATCTGCAGACGTGGGGAGTAAAACCGACCTTTGCGTTTATTAAGAAAGCCTACAACTAGCATGCCTCCCTCCTAAGCTCCTTGTTGGCACATATTTGTGCAGGTAATGAAAAACGGGGGAGGGATTCAGTATTATTTTATACAGTCTATGGGCTGAACAAGCTCCGAGCTCTGACTCCGTGACAGACCGGATATTGTTGTTACGTAACAAAAACACGGAAGTCTGAAACGGCTGGTTTCACACACATTTACAGAAAGGTGTAGAAATCAAAACAGGGGCAGAATGGATTTTTTTCATTCTTGGGGGGTTTGTAGACATGCCAGGGACACATATTTCAGGTAAAGAACCATTAAAAAGTCAATTTTGCATGATATGTCACCTTTAATAAAGTTATACTCCTGCTACAAAAGCAAGACCTGCTCCCTGCACAGAGATCTCTGTCTCTGAGCCTTTATTGACACGCCAACATGATCAGCCTGAGCTCCATCAAAAAGGTCAGTTATCAGTCACTGTTGTTCTAAATAAAGTCTGTTTCTGCAGCCTGCTGTTAATCCTTTTGTCTGACACTGACTCCTGGCAGTGATTTCAGACATTCATAAAAGCAGCTCTATAAAAGCAATCAGTCTCTAAGCTGATGGTCTCGTTCAGTTTTGTAGGTCATAAAGAGAAGTAATAGGTATCTCTCTTGACTTAATGTCAGCCAGCAGCACAATAAAGTATGAGTCTTTGGTCTCAGGTCTGTCCAGCTCTTTGTTTCTCTTTGTGTTCGGTTAACCAAACAAGTGAAGCTACAAATAATTCAAGTAAAAAATGAAGCACATTCAGTGACATCCTCTGTGCTTCTCTTCAGCACATCCTCTAAACTTCCCCTGTACCTCCTCTCAACACGTCTGTTTCCACTTCTCACCAGTCCTGCTGTTGCCTGACCTTCCCAACCTACCTGCAAACCTGTTTCTACTTCCTTCATCAGCCTCTCAGCACGGATTCTGCAGCATTTCTTTTGGTTGCCAGTTAATCCTATTTGCCATGAGTCTGTTATGGTCTTGCTTGGTGTTTCCTCCATGGGGGTCTTTTGGTACTTAAACCTTGACCTGCTGACCAGCCCTTGTGCTACCTGCTGCAAGTCCCTACCTGTGATATTTCTTAGATCTGTGCAGCTGCATTCAGATCCTTCCTTTACTGCTAGAACTTGCAATTTAAAGTTTCCTTTTGAAGACGTGAGTTCTGCATTTTGGTCTTTGCAATTTTCATTTTGTTATTTCTTAAAGCCAGAGGTGACCTTGTTTTGGTGAATGGAGCTGGAGAAAAGATGCATTGCAACTCCTTTATAATGGATGGACATGAGGGTAGCAACCTCTCCTGCTTTATCATATCTTTCCTTCCAAATGTGACCACTATTCATGAAATAAGCATCATTCTGCATCAAAGGAGATGCCGTATTAAAAATTTAAAGTACATTAAAAATGTAGAGTAAGAATTTAAGTGAGAATCTGCACTGTAGACCTGAACAAGTTGAAATTACTCAAAATGTTTCTGGTAACTGATTACAGAAGAGTTTTTAAGTAGCGGAAATACAATTTTGGATATTATAAAATACGTTTTCAGTTTGTTTTCTTTCTTTCTTTTTCAAGTTTCCCCAACTCAAATTTATTAGTTCAATTTCCTTTTGTGGTCATGGGGGGGTTAGAGCCAATCCCAGCTGACTTCGGGCGGAAGGCAGGACAGGTCGCCAACCTATCACAGGGCAAACAGACAACCATTCATGCACACACTCACACCTACAGGTAATTTAGAGTGACCAATTAACCTGGTAGGCATGTTTTTGGACTGTGGGAGGAAGCCGGAGTACCAGCAAACATGCAAACTCCACACAGAAAGGCACCAGCCCGACTGGGGACTTGAACCAGGAACCTTCTCACACCTTCTCAACACCGTGCAGTCTGCCCTGGTTCGTGTTTATTCTGTATTAGTTATCCTTTGTCTCCCTTGAGTGTTTAGAGATCCATGTCTCTTGATGTGTTCTCTTAGTCTAGTCTTGTTAGTGCTGTAGTACTCCAGACCGGTCTTGAGGCCGCTTATTTCAGGAAACGGAAGCATTTTTACTCTGTCTTGTCTCAGTCTCGGACTGGGCGGACTCCGTATTTTATATCAAGACCGGTCCAGACCACCACTGATGCACTCTGTGTCCCTGTCATTACTGTGATAAGAGAAAAAGAAACTTAAGGAGTCAAAAGAAAGGCAACAAAGACAAAACCAAACCTTGTTTGTTGCTGTAATTTGTATTCAAAGCAAACTTAAATAAAATAAACAGAAGTCTTTTATTTTGTTAACTCTCATGATGATTTATTGATATATATGGTCTTGGTCTTGTATCGGTCTTGCCCTGCCTTGGTCTTGGTCTTGGTCTTGACTCGGTCTCGATCCCTAAATGTCTAGGTCTTGTCTTGGTCTCTGTGCACTCTGGTCTTGGACATGTCTTGGTCTCTGTTAATGTGGTCTTGACTACAACACTAAGTCTTGTGTTTCCTGTTTTATTTTGTAGCTCTGAATCCTTGTGTCTCCAGTTTAGTTTTGCCGCTTCGTGAAGCACAGCCGTTGTTGTTTTTAGAGTGTGTGAAGACTTACGTGGTGACGTTGATGACATCATACGTAGCATCCCTCTGTACACTCAAAAGTTGTGATTAGGACATGGATATTAACTCAATAAAAATGACCCACATATAATTAAAACAACATTAATCATTCGGATAACTCAATGATTCATTGTTGGTTCAACTAAAGAGCTGGTTTTGAGAGCTGTACCCTTAACGGCTATGAGTTAGAAGAACTGCTCAGGTTTACAGTGTTGCGTTTGATCTCCATGCATCCAGTTTGGTCGCTCTTAGCGGGCCATACGAAGGAATCTGTGCATTTAATGCTTTTACATAATTCCATTTAGCAGTCCCAAAGCTGTAGCTTTGTCCATGTCAAATAAAATAAACTTGTCTCTCGTGATCCCTCTTTCCTTCCCTCTCTCCCTCTGATTAATCTGATGTTCTGGTAACTGTCCAACAACAGCTGTTTCTATTGGCTGGCAGAGATGTGGTGTATTTGTGTGCGTGCTCATTTACCCCGCAACACTCTCTCTCTCTCTCTCTCTCTCTCTCTCTCTCTCTCTCTCTCTCTCTTCTCCCGCTCTCTCTCTCTCCCTGTCATTTTATTTTGAATGGGCTTCAATGGCATTATTCCTTTATGGCAACTGTCACTCACACACTATCTCCATGTGTTCTGTCATTGCACTTGACTTAATGTGTGTGCGTGTGTGTATGTATGTGTGTGTGTGCCTCAGGAATCCAGCAATACATTTCAGAAACTGTCTCTCTCTACACGTGACTCAGGGATTATCTCTCTCAACCAAAATAAAGCTGAGAAAAAGAGAGAGCAGCGGAAAGAGAGGGAGGTAAGGAAATAGGAGGGAGAGGATGAGAGAGGTAGACAAACAGTTTAAAAAAACAGAGAGAGAGAGAGAGAGAGACATGATGTTCCAGAGAGGGAAACCTGGGGGAGAGAGCTTGGTGAGAGAATCAAACGTATGCAGATGGACATCCAAACTAGTATTTTCTTTCTGCTAGAATAAACATGCCGTTCAACTTTTGACCCTCGTCGATCGGGTTATCTCTGCATCAGTGATGAAGTGATGACGGATTGTGCAATCTCAAGTCTTTAGCTAAATGTCATGACTTTGTTTCATATTTCATTAAAAACATTGTGCATCAGCATCACAACATGCAACATCACGCTGCACAGAAAGACCCCTGCAGTCACTCTGCATTACATCACACACATTCATGCACACACACTGCAGGAGGGAGGGAGGGAGGGGGGTGTCTGTGTGTATCAGTCTAGAGTTTTTGTGCTAGATTTGTAGATGTGCAGCATGTTTATATGTAAAGTGTTTATTTTTCATGCTCATGAATATGTGCATGCTGTGTGTGCGTACTACTACGATGACACACAACGCCTCTGAAGTTTGTTAAAGTAAAAGTTCACTATTTCTGTCACCTTGTTGCATCGTTTCAGCCTTCGGTCTCTCACTTTGCTCGATGAAGTAAGACGTTTGAGGTGTTCTGTCCCTTAAACAACTTAAATTAAACTCTGTTCTTAATCAGGCTAATGCAATGTCAGGAAAAAAGTACTATCATTAAAGTTTAGTGTAACAAACCCGACACTCTCAGCACACATTAGTGTATCGAGGGAATTAATTACCTCATCAGCATGAGAGGAGAAACTCTGTCGACCAATCAGATTGCTCTTTTGAAGCAGCAGGTTGTACGACTATGATGTGTTTTCAACATGAAAATCAGCTCGCACACACACACACACACACACACACATACACACACGCACATCAACGCACTGCGTAAAATACAAGAATAGAACATGAGTCATGAGTGGGAGTACTTTACATACACACAAACACCTGCACACTCAGAGAGGGTGCATTATGAACACACACACACACAAACAAATGTGTACAAGCAGTCCGCAAGTTAACATTTTCTTCTGTTGAAGTCAAGTGGCAACCTCCAGCCGCCAGAATTGAATCCAATGCAGCAGTGTTAAAAACTGCAGTTCATCAAGTGTCCACTTGAGGCTGGCTCTGGAAGTACTGGAAACCAGATACACACCAATTCAAAGAAGACGATCTTTACAGCAGAAATAAACATGTTTACAGCCTGGTACAAAAAATGAGTGTAGTCTGGATAGCTCATTTCTTGATAGGCATACACTGTATGGGGGGGTGAATTTTTTCAGAACGCAGCAATTTCGAAGATATTAGGATTACTAGTTTTCCATAATGAGAGGCACAGCTGACTTGATTGACAGGCGGGAACACTGTAGCTGTTGGCGAGGAGGCTCAAAGCCCGCATCTTTACATCACACTTGCTCGACAGCAGTTAGGTTAAATTCAGCATTTCCAATATGGCTGCAGACGCAGATTGGCTTCAAAACAGCGCTTCAGAAACAGATGGGTGATGTCGCAGATACTATGTCCATTATTTATACTGTCTATGGTGGAAGTGTTGCTCTGTAGACTGATCCTCTTTTACATCAAATAACATGACAAGTACACCCATATGATCTGATTCAGCTTTATAAAATCCAGATCTGAAACTGGTTCAGACTCTTTTGTTGCATGAAATGTCCCGCTATGCTCAGGTACAGGTTTGCACTCTTAACATCAAAGACAACAACTCCCATGACCCCTCCCTTCCTCACTGTAGCATGCATTGGTAGTTATTAATTATAATAATACATTTTATTTAAAGCGCCTTTCCAAACGCTCAGGGACACTTTACAGAGAGGATAAAACACAATAAAAACAACAAGATAAAATAAATTGTAAGAGCCAGATCCATGTTTTGGGTCAAGCTGTGAAACACATTGTTTATTGTGCCACAAGGTGTCATCGTTTTGCTCATTAAGGGCACAGGTATAAAAGTACGTCACCGCCTGGGTATCAGATGTGTGTCTTGACCCGGAAGGGCAGTTGGTTTTTGACCATTGTCGTTGTTACGTTGTCGTTGTCGTTGTTGTGTTATCACGTTGTTGCCTTGTCACGCTGTTAAGTTGTCACGCTGTTGCGTTGGATGCTGTGACGCTGCGTCGGCAGGCGGCATGGAGAACCGCGTCTAAAATGTTTGTACGTGCAATGAATGAAAACTTGTGGACGCTGTCTAACACTTCATACAGTAATTCAATAAATGGATTGTTTTGTGCTGCAAACCAAAGTTTTGCTTAAGACCTGTTATTTCAACAACTACAGTAAACGGTATTGTATGGACAAACAAATGACAGTACAACGCGTCAGCCAAGTCATTCCCGGGAGACATCAAAACACACCGGCAGCTTTAGTACAGGACTAAGCTTCTATATAAATAAAAACAACAAGCAAAGTAACACCAAGTTACAATGAGGCAGTGAAGTTAAACAGAGAGTGCAGATTTGATTTCAGTTTTGATTTGAAGAGGGGAAGTGAATCAGTGTTACGGATGTCTGGTGGGAGTGAGTTCCAGAGTTGGGGAGCAGAACGACTGAAAGCTCTGCTCCCCATGGTGCTGAGACGGGCAGGGGGCACAGAGAGGTGGAGGGAAGAGGAAGACCTGAGGGAGTGAGAGGGGGGGTGACGATGTGGAGGAGATACAGGGGGGGAGCGGTTGTGGATGGCCTTAAAAGTATACAGGAGGATTTTGAAGTTGATTCTGAAGATGACTGGGAGCCAGTGGAGCTGCTGGAGGACGGGGGTGATGTGGTGGAAGGAGGGGGTTCTGGTAATGATGCGGGCTGCAGAGTTCTGGACCAGTTGAAGTTTATGGAGGGATTTGTGAGGGACACCGAAGAGGAGTGAATTACAATAATCGTCACGGGAGGTGACGAGACTGTGGACCAAGATAGCAGTGGTGTGAGGGGTGAGAGAGGGGCGGAGACGGTTGATGTTACGTAGGTGGAAGTATGCAGACCGGGTTATGTTACTGATATGAGAGTGGAAGGAAAGTGAGCTGTCGAGGATGACACCCAGACTCTTTACCTGAAGGGAGGGGGACACTGTTGAACTGTCGATGGAGAGGGAGAAACTGTCAGCTTTGGATAGGGTGGACTTAGTACCTATGAGGAGGAGTTCTGTTTTATTGCTGTTGAGCTGAAGGAAGTTGGAGGTGAACCAGGATTTGATCTCGGAGAGGCAAAGGGTGAGGGAGGAGGGTGGGAGAGTGGAGTCGGGTTTACTGGACAGGTAGAGCTGGGTGTCATCCGCGAAGCAGCGGAAGTGGATGCCAAATTTATGAAAAATATTGCCAAGTGGGGCCCCAGTACAGAGCCCTGGGGCACACCGGAAGTGAGACCTCCTAGCTGAATACGTTTTATACTGTGCATTCAAATGTATTGTTTGCTCATTTGAACCTTTCTCTTTTTTGTTCTTGCAAGACTTAGAAGAATGCATACTGCTGATTTCTTTAAAGGTGACATATCACGCTTTTTTCATCAACATATATTGGTCTAAGAGGTCCCCAAAACATGTCTTTAAAGTTTATGCTCAAAAAAACACTTTGAAATCAGATTTTGGTCTGCCTGAAAAGTCCTCTTCTTCAGTCCTCCTCAGAACACTCTGTTTTCTCTCTGACCACGCCCCCTCAGGAAGTGGGTGTGGCCTCGGCTGTCCAGCACGTTGATCTAATGTTTACATGTTGGCTGAATATACACGGCTGCTCACAGACCCGCGTTACTTCAACCCTCTGAATCTGATCCAGAATCTGATCCTGACGGAGAGGCACCTGTAGCAGGACCTTTCTGAACCATTGGTCACAGATTTAGTGTTTCTTGTTGTTTTATTTGTCAGTATGTCGACGTGTGTCTTGGTACACAGCTACGAACATGTAGCTATGTAGCTATGCTAACTAGCGCTAGCACTTATCCATGATAAATAATAATCATCCACTAGATCTTCAAATCTGCAGACGTGGGGAGTAAAATTGACCTTTGTGTTTATTAAGACAGCCTACAACTAGCATGCCTCCCTCCTAAGCTCCTTGTTAGCACACATGTGTGCAGGGAATGAAAAACAGAGGAGGGGTTGAGTTGTATTTTATACAGTCTATCGGCTGAACAAGCTCCGAGCTCTGACTCCGTGACAGACCGGATATGGTTGTGACGTAACAAAAACACGGAAGTCTGAAACGGCTGGTTTCACACACATTTACAGAAAGGTGGAGAAATCAGAACAGGGGCAGAATGGATTTTTTTCATTCTCTGGGGGTTTGTAGACAGGGACACATATTTCAGGTAGAGAACCATTAAAAAGTCCATTTTGCATGATATGTCACCTTTAACATCAGAGTCAGTTTTTCTTTATCCAATAGATGTTAAATGTGCCAAATGGATTTTCTTCTATTTATACAATAGAATAAAAATAATTTAAAACAGTAGAAATAAAATAAAAAATGTTATTTATACCAAGTAACCAGTGCACTTTGACTTGACTTGATTTGACTCAAGATGCAGTCACATTTTTTTTCATCTGTTTCCTTGTCTCTGCGGTTTCCATTCATGCTTTTTCTCCAACAAAACAGTTTATCTTTTTGTTAATTCTCTTGTTCTTTTTCTGTAAATGTCTTATTTACAGATGTGTTATTTCCTCCTGCAATTTTCAACAGAACTACCTTTCTGGTTCAATCATTAACCACAATCTATGAAAATCTTCCACAGATTTTTACGTATCGGTCAGATATAACTTCTATTCTCTCTCCAGTCACATCAGTGGTGCTCAGTTCAGGGTACATCAGGGTTATATAGTTTTTAAGGGTGTGACCTAGAATCTGCCTGATTCACTTCCACAGAAATTTCAGGGAGTGCAGATGAGGACACTCGTGTAATGATTCATGGAGACTTAGATTGCATAATCTTTCTTGGAATACCATGAGACTAAATCTGCTCTCGTCTGCACTGACTCTTGAGTCTGCTCAGACAATCACAGCATGACTTTGTACCTCACAGTGCAGCGCGCAGGTCTAACACAGCCCGGCTTTTTATAGACACGAGGCTGATGTTCCTCCTGAAATATCAACCAATCCAGGCCGGATGCTGCGAGACATTTTAACGCATCGTACAGATGTAACAGATTTCATTCAACCCAAAATCAAAAAGAGCTTACCTCTAGATTACAGAGCATGTTCACTGTGGACTGACTTTTTGACACAGATATGAGCAAACATGTTCCTGTCTTCAAATCTGAACAGGGCATTGTTTCTCTCAGACCTCAAAGCTCATTTTTGGGTCAGTGCTGATATATGGAGGCTCTCCCCATGACTAATATTGAGTATGTGTTGTGTGTTGCATCAGTCTCAGGAGTTTAGTTAGTTGAGTTTCTTTTTGGGTGCATTTTAGCCTTCATTGGAAAGGAAAGCTGGAGAGAGATGGGAAATGTGGAGAGCAGAGAGCGGGGGAAGACATGCAGCAGGCCGGGAGTGAAACCTGCAACCACTGCGACAAGGACTGTAGTCTCTGTATATGGGGGTGTGCGCTTAGACCCCTAGGCTAACGGCGTCCCTAGTTAGTTGCATTTAACATCACTTGTTAAAAGCAAAGTACATGCTGAATCAGAATCAGAATCAGAAATACTTTATTTATCCCAGGGGGGAATTCAGTCATTACAGTTGCTCTATAAGAATATCAAAAAATAGTACTGATAAAAGAAAGTAATTAATAAGATATAAAGACAAATACAATGAAAATAATGATAATAAAAGTATGCACAGAAGACAAAATAAGCTCTGTAGAAAATAAATACATGGTTGAAGTCCCCGGAGATCAGGAAGAGGGCTCTCTGGTGTTCTGTCTGGAGTCTGGCTATGGCAGCGTTGAGAACGTTGGACGCTGTAGTCGGGTTGGCAGAGGGGGGATGTAAACAGCTACCAGTATGACATGTCAGATCTCCCTGTGCAGATAATATGGTCGGAGGCCCACAGCGCTCTCGGTGCTATGCCGGTCTGCCCGGACAGTCAGGAAGCCGTCAATGGAGACGTTGTGGTCAGGAATATCCTGATGCAGCAACGTTTCCATGAAGCACACCATGCTGCATTCCTGAAACTCCATCTGACTCCTGGCTAGTCCTGTTAGCTCGTCCATCTTATTCGCCAGAGATCTCACGTTGCCCATGATGAGAGAGGAGAGACACGGCTTCTATCTCCTCTCCATAAACCTCCGTCTTCTTATACCAGCTCTCCTCCCACATAGCTCTATGCCTCCTCTGCCTCCATGTGTCCCAAATCTCAGCTCAACCAGCTGAGCATGGGTAAAAACAAGACAAAGCGGGATTGCCGTGCAACAGTAATCTGAGTAAAAGTTAAAGTTGGTGATTTCATCGTGAAAAACCGTCCACAACTCTCACCAACGGAAGGCCAATAGAGGTCACAACTTCAACAAACTGCCAGAGAAAAATCGGGCAAACAGTCCCTCCAGGATTTCGCGGGATTTTTTTGTGATTGTTGCGGCCCAAAAAGCCTGAATTTGCGACAGCTTTTTGAAAAAATTGCGGTGAAAGTTGCAATTTTTTTTTTTTTTTTTTTTCCAATAACATCTCAGGGGCAAGTAAATACACTAAATTACAGATGTTTTTAGAAAACATTCTTGATGTGGCCACTGTGACTGTGTTTTGATTCTCTTTATTCACAGAAAAATGCCATGAAAGTACTGTATTGCACATTTACGACGGTCCCTGAATGCACCTCGCAGTGACAGACGCACTTGACAGTCAGTTCACGCACTCTGAAATGAATCTGCATCTTTGATGACTTGGAGTTGATCAAAACTTACTAAATGTGTCTGATGTTTCACCAAACTGGATTAAATCAAGCTGTAGACGCAGAGCTTTGTACGGTGATGGCGGCAACAACGTCAAACCTCCAAATAGTAAACAGACGTCCCCCGGTTGTGTCTTTGTCACTAACACACACCGGGGGTGAAAATCATCAATGAAGATGAGACAGATGCATGGAGGTGAGGAGAGCTGGTTCATGAAGTACACCTACTGCAGGTAGAGACCAAGCTAACACTGAGCCCCTCAATCTATAAATAACAACATTGTCATGGTCACTTGTCCTGCCTGCTGTTCCCTCTTTTCCCTCGTTCTCTGTGCGTGTTTTGTTGTTGAAAAGTGCCGATCAAGTGAGGACTTATGTTTATGTTCCTAGGAAGTGAAATTAATGACAAAACTGATGACGTGCAGGGGCTGAGATTAAGGTAATTGGTCAAAGTTGCGAGAAAGTTGCGGTGATTGTATAAAATTGCAAGGCCGCGAAAAAATCACGCTGATTGGTTGAATTTGCGTTTATAGCTGCGATCGCGAAATCGCAACTTCCTGGAGGGACTGGGCAAAGTATGAGGAAGAAAGAGAAGAAAAATCAGGAACAGGAGCGACTGTAACAGGCTGCATGCACGGTTGATGCACGCTGCTGACCTCCTTAAAAAATGTGGAGAAGTCATCACAGTCTGAACAGCATTTATCACAGTTTTTTGGGGGATTATATTGCAGATGAAGAAATGTTACAAACCTGCCCTTTAAACGTTGGGTTGTAGAAGGATGTTTGGTAACTGTAGCTTTTTCAAGTTGCAGGTTTGGATGGTATCTCATATTTAGTGTTTTTAGATGTGTAAACAAATGGAGTTTAAAATGCAGCTCATGTCCCTGCGTCTTGATTAGAAACTGTAAAAACAAAAGATAAGAAACCCGAGAGGAATACTGGACCGTTCTTATGAGGCGAGGTTTGTAAAGTTGTCCACACTGAAAATAACAGAAAGAATTTTCTATATTTAGCTCCAAAACGTCATTAAAAGGTAGTGTACATTTTTAAAAGTAGCTTTTTATCACATTTAGAGGAAGATTTTTGATCATTTCCACATTTAATTTTGTTGTGAAAAATATTTTAATTAAAATCACTGTAAATCTAAATGCTAAATCAGAATCTAAATGTTAAATCTAAATCTTAATGTTAAATGTTAACTCTAAATGTTGATTGTTAAATCAAATGTTAAATCTAAATATTGATTCTTAAATCTAAATGTTGATGCTGAATCAAAATGTTAAATCTAAATATTGATTGTTGAATCAAAATGTTAAATCTAAATGTTGATTGATGAATCAAAATGTTAAGTTGATGTTAAATCAAAATGTTAAATCTAAATGTTGATTGTTGAATCAGAATGTTAAATTCAAATATTGATGTTAAATCTAAATGTTGATGTTGAATCAAAATGTTAAATCTAAATGTTGATTCAAAATGTTAAATGTTGAATCTAAATGTTGATTGTTGAATCAAAATGTTAAGTTGATGTTAAATCAAAATGTTAAATCTAAATGTTGATTGTTGAATCAAAATGGTAAATCAAAATGTTGAATCTAAATGTTGATTGTTGAATCAAAATGTTAAGTTGATGTTAAATCTAAATGTTGATGTTGAATCTAAATGTTAAATCTAAATGTTGATGTTGATTCAAAATGTTAAATGTTGAATCTAAATGTTGATTGTTGAATCAAAATGTTAAGTTTACGTTAAATCTAAATGTCATCAGAGAAAAATCTGACAAAGTATGAGGAAGAAAGAGAAGAAGAATCAGAAAGAAGAATGGAAGAACAGGAGCGACTGTAACAGGCTGCATGCACGGTAGATGCACGCTGCTGACCTCTTAAAAAATGATGAGAAGTCATCACAGTCTGAACAGCATTTATCACAGTTTTTTGGGGGGTTATATTGCAGATGAAGAAATGTTACAAACCTGCCCTTTTAAACGTTGGATTGTAGAAGGATGTTTGGTAACTGTAGCTTTTTCAGGTTGCAGGTTTCTATTAAGAAGTGACTCCCTTCCTCTTGCTGATTTCTTTGAAACACATGCAGTAATTGAGACATGCAGCTGACAGCCAGTCAGCTCTGCCAGGCCGAAGCTACGGTCTAAACCACAGGCTGTGAGGTGGAGGTGTGAGCTAACAACCGCAGAGGTGAAAGGAATTTACTTGACTGCCAATACCTCCCAAATACCTCCAAGCCCAGATATCTCCAGACTTCAATGATTCATATCTGAATATTCACCAAGCCTTGTTCTGAGAAATTCTGTTCCTACCTCATTAACTGTATTGCAGGGGAGTTTCAGTCACCAACATCCTCCAGAAAGTGGAAACTCAACCTGACTGGTTCACCAGAGAGGGCTCTTTAGTTATTTAGAAGCTCTCAAACTGAGCTCCTCAAAAGCAAATCAAATATTTCTAAGAGAAATATCTGTCAGAAATGTTTGAATAACTGGAGTAACAAAAGAGAGACCTTTACTCTCTGGAAAATATTCACATTAAATAACTCGGGTTCTCAAATACTGACGCTGTTCTCTGCAGCTGTCAATTAGTTGACTTTGGTTGGAATCTGCAGACCAACACGAGGTCGTGATTAATAAACAGACATTCTGGTGTGTGCTGAAATCCTGTGGATGTCCCGAATATGCAACATTTTAGTCGTTTAAATGTGTGTTTTACAGCAGACTAGGAATTATATGGAGGATAATTAGAGAATGGTGTAAATTAGAAGCTTAAATAATGACAAGAAAGGGTCATTTTATTCATTTATCACCACAGAAAGCTCACTTTCATTCAGTTATATAGCTTTAAAGGCAGCTATATGGTCATGAATGTGTGTATATATATATGTGTGTGTGTGTGTGTGTGTGTGTGTGTGTGTCCCCTCAGAGGTTGAAGAGCAGAAGTTGCCTTGAACAGACACCGACTCGTTGAAACATCAATGACAAGAATGCGACACATCCAACGCAGAGTACACACACGCTACTTTGAGTCAGCCTCACACACTCACAGCCGACTACACACACACACACACACGCGCGCACACACACTCACACAGACCTATACATCCCACATAGTATTACCGAAACTCTCTCTTATTGTGACATACACACACAGAGCTTTCACATGACTCAGAGTCTGCACAGTCTCTGTGTCTCACACACACACACACACACACACACACTCCATCAATAACAAACTCTGTGTTCTTTTCTAAAAGGCCTGTGTTTCAAATGTCCCACCTTATCTCCAATCATCAGTCTTTGGTACAGAGTGTGACAAACACCTGCTGTTTTCGGTGTGATCTGCGTCTCTAGGATGCAGCTGCAAAAGTGGTTGTTCCTCTAACACCATCACCACCATGAGAAGCAGTCCATGGGTAAGATGAAATACAGGCTGTTAGAGGTTGGACCTCTTCTCTCTGTGTTTACTTCAAACTAGCAACACGTCATGCTGCAGAAATGGCTTTAAAAGTAAGAGTACAAAGGGTGTATGTACATGGATACTCTGCAATACTATACGCACACATATATCTCACAGGAACTCACACACTCTTGGCTAATATCGTAAATTCCTGGCCACACACAAAGACACACTCCTCCACCCACACCCAAACATGCACACACACACACACCCAGTCTGCTGTTCACACACTCCCACATCTGATGACAAGAGGTCAAGTAGGACTCAGTGCAAACACTAAGAAGCTTTGATACAAATGAACAATTTAATGAAATTAAAGCAAAACAAAAGGATGGCAAAACTTATTAAACACATATTAGGCATTCAGGTCATGAAGTTTTTTGTTTTTACATTTCAACTTGAGATAAAAAACTTTCCTGAAACAGATTGGATTTGAAAAATCATCTCAAACTCAGGCTTTTTTCAAATTTGTGCAATTGAGCTGCTCTTGTTTGCTTCTTTATGTATCTGTTGAATGCCTGCAAAGAGTGTATAATACATGATAGGGGTGCAACGGATCAAAAAACTCACGGTTCGGATCGGATCACGCTTTTGAGTCACGGATCGGATAATTTTTCGGATCAGCAAAAAAAAAAAGAAAAAAAAAAAAGAAGACAAGACAAATATAACTTTGTCCTCTGTTTATTTTGTAAAACACTTTGCCCATTAAATAAAAACAACATTCAACTCAAAATTTACAGCATGTGCAAAGCACCTTATCTGTGGGCCCAGTCCTGCCTCATTCACTGCATTTCATGTCATGGCAACTGAAGGAGCAGAGGAACTTCAAAAGTTTCACTCCACTCTTCTTTCAATCGCTGATTTTCACCGTCCACTTTTCTTTGAGCTGCAAACTGTGAACACACCGTTTTATTCTAGGGTCCTACAGCTGGCAAAGTGCCCTAACAGCAGCAGTGGACTCCAAGTGACCCAGTAACAGCCTGTCTGCGTATCGTTGGCATGGAGACAAGTCCCGGTAAACACGGGGTGACCCACCAAAACACAGAGTGAAGGAATAACAGTTCGGGGGCCACAAATAGACGGCCGGGTGCGGCCCGCGGGCCACGTATTGACGGCCTCTGGTCTAGTGGGTGCGCAACGAAATTTCATAACGTGGCTCAATCACATTCAGCATTCACTGTATTTCACAGGGAAACCAAAATGCTCCCATACATATGACAGAACAGATGCAGGAGGTTTTTTCAAGTTCCTCTGCTCCTTCACTTACCATGACTACCGCTGCGCTCGACGAGTGAGTGTGGATTGAACATGCGGTCATCACGTGAACACGCGCAACTTTTTTCATCAACCGATCCACGGACCACGTCCGTGCCGAACCGTGGAGAGGCATCCGCACGGATCACGGATCAACGATGATCCGTTGCATCACTAATACATGACGTCAAAGCTGAGTTTTGAAGCCCAACAATGGCGTTTGTCATATTGGAAATGTTGACTCAACAGAACTCCAGACGATCTAGCATGAGGCGAAGAGGAGGAGTCATGGCGGGCCTTTAGCCTCCTCGCTAACAGCTACAGTGTGCTAGCCAGTCAGTCAAATCTTGTAGTGCAAAACTTGTAACTGTAATATCAGTAGCTGTAAATATGTTTATTTTTGAAGTAAAGATCAGTTTTTCAGACTTGGTGTGTATGTGGCTTCCGCTTCTTTTGCTCCCGGCCTCAAGTGGACACTCAAGGTACTGCAGTTTTAAGCACTTCCACATTGGCTTCATTTCTTGAGACTTGGTTGAATGTATGCTTCAGTTAAGAACCAGTTTAACTTAATTGGTACTGTAATCCTTAGAATACACATGCAACAAAAGAAATCATCCAAAACAAGTCTTGTTTTACTTCCACTTATCGCTCTGAAGAAAAGTAGTTATTGCGATTGTTGTTGGCTTTTCCCTTTAGGTTTCAGTTGCGACATAGTTTTGCAATATGTATTTCAGTTCCTCAATCATGCAGCTACATGTAGTTTTAATTTGACTATTGCATTTGGAAGTATTGATACTTCCAGTAAAAGAGACGATCAGAGTCCTTCAGTAAAACCCTTCAAAAAATAATATCCAAGAATGCAGTTTTCTAAAACAGGGCTCTGATTGTGATCAGTAACTGAATGCTTAGAATTAAAATATTAAAACAGGGAGTAACAAGCAAAGAGAATAAAGTAGCTCCATTGCAAATCAGTTGCAGACATATTGGAAGCCTGAGAGGAACTATTTTGTAATGTTGAGAGCAAAATATTGTTCTTGATCTTTGCAGCTGATCACAGAAAATGCAAAGTTTTTGCACCCTGTGTGGAATCACATCTCCATGTTGATGCCTTGCTCATAGAGCTCCATAGAACCACCGGCCCTCCTCACTGCTGCAGAGCTGTTACCACCACATAATGAAAGCAGTAAGGGTAATAAGAAGTTTTAATGAGGCTGCTTTAATGAGCGTAGACCTAGTTTACGTTCTCAGGGCAGCATTAGATTTACTAAAAATTAGGTCCTGGGTTTAATAGATTTTAAGAAGCTTGGTAACGGCTAATGTGAGATGCTCCAAAGAGGCTGCTGAAGTCTTCTTCCAGGAGGGCAGTACTTCAGATTCTCCCCCTAACCATTGGAAAGGTGATGGATGTAGTAATTTATGAAACTTTGAAGATTAGAAAAATGATCTGGTGTCCAAAAGGTCTGACTTTTTCATCTGAAAGGTCAAACTTATTTGAAACAAAAGACATTTTAGTGATTTTAAATCCTGTTTTTAGTCACATGAACCTTCTGAATTAATTCAATGTGAGACCTGCAGCAGCAGAGAGCGGTGTATCATTATATCTGTATGTTGTTTCATTGATGCTGGCTCTTGTAAACATTGTGAAAATAAAAAGATGAATGAAGAAAAAAAAAACTTGCATCAGGAGGAGATAAGCACGACAAGTGATGTTGAGGTGAATCTCCTGTAGAAGCTATTAGCAATATGTACATGTCAGCCTTTTTCCTCTGATGTTATGATCAACTCAATTTGCAAGTGGAATAAATGTGACGAACTGTTATGATTTCACCTCTTATCAGATTCTGATGATGGCTGTGTGTTGCTCTACCTATAGCCAATCAGCTTACAGGTCAGATATACTGTATGTACACATACAAGGATTTGGCTCTGGTACTGACCCGGTCTACGGTACGGACAAGCTTAATCTGTATTGCTAAGTCTGCATCACTTTATGAAGCTTTTATTTTGGTAGTTCTGCTGGGCAGTACTGTGAATTTGCATATTAGCTAAATATTTAGGATGGCAGAGCAACATGTAACATTTAGATTTAACATTTAACATTTTGATTCAACATCAATATTTTTATTTAACATCAACTTATCATTTTGATTCAACAATCAACATTTAGATTCAACATTTAACATTTTGATTCAACATCAACATTTAGATTTAACATTTTGATTCAACATTTAGATTTAACATCAACTTAACATTTTGATTCAACAATCAACATTTAGATTCAACATTTAACATTTTGATTCAACATCAACATTTAGATTTAACATTCAACATTTTGATTCAACATTTAGATTTAACATCAACTTAACATTTTGATTCAACAATCAACATTTAGATTCAACATTTAACATTTTGATTCAACATCAACATTTAGATTTAACATTTAACATTTTGATTCAACATTTAGATTTAACATCAACTTAACATTTTGATTCAACAATCAACATTTAGATTCAACATTTAACATTTTGATTCAACATCAACATTTAGATTTAACATTTAACATTTTTATTCAATATTTAGATTTAACATCAACTTAACATTTTGATTCAACAATCAACATTTAGATTCAACATTTTGATTCAGAATCAATATTTGAATTTAACTTTCTGATTCAACAATCAACATTTAGATTTAACATTTTGATTCAGAATCAATATTTGAATATAACTTTCTGATTCAACAATCAACATTTAGATTTAACATTTTGATTCAACAATCAACATTTAGATTTAACATTTTGATTCAACAATCAACATTTAGATTTAACATTTTGATTCAGAATCAATATTTGAATTTAACTTTCTGATTCAACAATCAACATTTAGATTTAACATTTTGATTCAACAATCAACATTTAGATTCAACATTTAACATTTTGATTCAACATCAACATTTAGATTTAACATTTAACATTTTGATTCAACATTTAGATTTAACATTTAACATTTTGATTCAACATCAACATTTAGATTTAACATCAATATTTGAATTAACCATTCTGATTCAACAATCAACATTTAGATTTTCCATTCTGATTCAACATCAACATTTAAATTTAACATTTTGATTTAACATCAACTTAACATTTTGATTCAACAATCAACATTTAGATTTAACATTTTGATTCAACAATCAACATTTTGATTTAATATCAACATTTAGATAGAACATTTAGATTTAACATCAACTTAACATTTTGATTCAACAATCAACATATAGATTCAACATTTTGATTCAACATCAACATTTAGATTTAACATTTAGATTTAAGAATCAATATTTAGTTTCAACATTTGATTTAACAATCAACATTTATACTTAACATTTAACATTAAGATTTATATATAACATTTAAATTCTGATTTAGCATTTAGATTTACAGTGATTTTAATTAAAATATTTTTCACAACAAAATTAAATGTGGAAATGACAAATGTTCCTCTAAATGTGATAAAAAGGAACTTGTAAAAATTCAAACTACCTTTTTATGACATTTAAGAGCTAAATATAGAGAATTCTTTCTGTTATTTTCAGTGTGGACAACTTTACAACCCTCGGCTCATAAGAACGGTCCAGTGATCCTCTCGGGTTTCTTATCTTTTGTTTTTACAGTCTCTAATAAAGACGCAGGGACATGAGCTGCATTTTAAACTCCATTTGTTTACACATCTAAAAACACTAAATACAAGATACCATCCTGACAGCATGTGTGCTCCCCAAGCTTCCTGAGCATGACGTCACTGGAGACTGTGTGAATAGTTTTATAGTTGTAGGTGAAAAGGTTAGAATACAGAATGATCGTATCTTCTCTGGAAGGCCCAAAGCTGACATTAACCTACAGGATTAATGTTTGAAGCCTTAGAATGAAGAAGAATGGGATACAACGCTCGCTCACGGCCCTGCAGCCTCTCTATCCATGAATCACCTGAATCCATCCACACTTTTACTCTTTCCACCTCATTTGTGCAGCTCTGCCTTTTTGGTGTTTTTAGGTGTATGCATGTGTGTGTGTTTCACAGTGTATGTGTGTGTGGGCATGCATGCATGTGTTTACCAATCAATATTCCTTGTAGGCTCTTGACAAGCAGCACGATTCGGCTCACGTTGCTCCCCTCTGACTGCCGTGACAAAGCAAACAGCAGAATATGGATCAGGAGCGCTGCTGTCCACCTGCTGCAGGCTGCGCTGTGTCGACTAAAGAGCAAATATCTCAGAGGCTTTTCTGTGTTCTTATTCTGTGCTACATTACAGTGTGACTCACTGTCCTACACAGCAGCAACAAAGGCCCTGTAATTCATGCAAAGTTTGTTCTCAGTGGTGTCACGGATTGATTTTTAGCAAAGGCGTGGACCGTCTTGGAGGTTTTCCTCATGCATAAACATCGGCTCAAAGGTACAGAACGACACATGGCTACCTTGCTCCCCATTTACATATACTCAATCTGCACACCAATGAATAATCCGGTGATTTTGAAGAGTTTTTTTAGTTTGTGACCCTGTAAATGAAGCTCGTGACCCCCTGTTGTAGTCATAAACACCAAAAACCCATTTTGATTCCTTGATTAAAGAGCGGAATAATCAGAGTGTACGAAATCATCCGTAATCACAGACGAAACAAAGTCTCCAAAAGGTCTGTTATAATGAGGACGAACATGAAGAGATCTACAATCTGGACTGAAACTTCTTATTAAATGTAGAACCTTTGTAAACATGTAAATCCCTCTGTGGCGTGTGGTCTGGATAGCAAAGTGCAACAGCAGAGGGATGCATGTTTCCAGAAATCCCTCTTATTTTCAGCTGATATTCTTTGTAAGATGATATGAAGCTATCTGGATACACAGTGCACACAGAATAAGCCTCCAAATTGGGGTTTGTGGCAGTTGGGAACAAACAGCCTCTTGCTTTTAAAGGTCAGCTCTGTGTTGTAAATAACCCAATTAGACAATAAGCTGCTCAAAATTGTGATTATTTTGGTAGCACATGCTCCCCAAAATTGAATCTATGTTTTTCTACTTGTTAAATAAAAGTTGGAAAACAAAGTGGTACAGATGCGGGCAAAGAAGGATTCAGAATGAACTGTTAGAGCTTTTTGGCATAACTGAATGCAAAATTCAATACAGCCTACAACAAGTCCAAAGAAAGGCTTGACTTCTATGGAGAGAATGTTGTGTCTTTAATATGCAATAAAAAAATAATGGATTTGAGAACAAAAAACAATTTTGCAAACAAAATTATGATTTGAAAAATATGAAATAATGCTATGAAGAAAGGAAATATATTTGTGATTAAAAATATATCTTTATAAATCCACTCTTTTTTTGTTACAAACAAAATTATTATTCTCACGAACCACAGATTCGTTTGCGTTTCCAGTTTTTGCGTTTCCAGGTCGGAGTCCTCCGGATCAGATACACAAGACTTCTATTTTTGATGTTGGAGCACGACGCATCAATCTCAACAGAGCAGATGGAGCGGGACAGGAAGTCAGGTTTCACCAAAACAAAATGAAAACATCAGGTTAATTTTCAGAATAAAAGACTCTGTGTTATCACCAGATCGTATTTCACTTAACTACAACAACAAACCACAGTCATGATGAGCGGAGCCAGGCCTGGAGTCAACAGGTCAGAGGTTTTTTAGAGGAGCAGAAAGACAACATGGATGAGGAGAGGAGGAGGAGGAGAATCCTTGATTCAGTGATTAGTGCAGGGAAACCTCGGTCACATGACTCCAGCTGTCCAAGGGTCCTGCTCCATGCTGCATTCGAGAGAGAGAGCACGGAGCCGGACTGGAGCCGGATCTGGTGGAAGTCCTGTGATAGCAGCACCAGCAAAAATTAAGGAGCACCACAACTACAATTTACGCCGATGATGTTAAGGTTTATTTTCATCAGCTGCAACATTGGGTTTGATTAGGTGAAGTCTATGGAGAGAATATTGTGTCTTTAATATGCAATCAAAAATAATGGATTTGAGAACAAAAAACAATTTTGCAAACAAAATTATGATTTGAAAAATATGAAATAATGCTATGAAGAAAGGAAATATATTTGTGATTAAAAATGTATCTTTATAAATCCACTCTTTTTTTGTTACAAACAAAATTATTATTCTCACGAACCACAGATTCGTTTGCGTTTCCAGTTTTTGCGTTTGCGTTTCCAGTTTTTGCATTTGCGTTTCTACATAACTGTCATGGGCGGGACCTCCCCTGAGAGATGCAAGAAGCCTCCTGATTGGTCAGTCTCACTCAGAGAGACGGTGTGACAACTTCCGCCCCAACAAGTTGTTGCCGCGAAGGGAGACATATCAACATCGAGAAACAGAAGAACGAACGACAAGTGTAACCTTAATAGCACCAATAAGACAGAAAATAGACAGGTATGTTACGCAAAACGTACCTGTTTCTCGATGTTGATATGTCTCCCTTCACGGCAACAACTTGTTGGGGCGGAAGTTGTCACACCGTCTCTCTGAGTGAGACTGACCAATCAGGAGGCTTCTTGCATCTCTCAGGGGAGGTCCCGCCCATGACAGTTATGTAGAAACGCAAATGCAAAAACTGGAAACGCAAACGAATCTGTGGTTCGTGAGAATAATAATTTTGTTTGTAACAAAAAAAGAGTGGATTTATAAAGATACATTTTTAATCACAAATATATTTCCTTTCTTCATAGCAATATTTCATATTTTTCAAATCATAATTTTGTTTGCAAAATTGTTTTTTGTTCTCAAATCAATTATTTTTGATTGCATATTAAAGACACAATATTCTCTCCATAGACTTCACCTAATCAAACCCAATGTTGCAGCTGATGAAAATAAACATTAACATCATCGGCGTAAATTGTAGTTGTGGTGCTCCTTAATTTTTGCTGGTGCTGCTATCACAGGACTTCCACCAGATCCGTCTCCAGTCCGGCTCCGTGCTCTCTCGTCCTTCAACACCCATCGGTTGCGTTTTCAGAATGCAGCATGGAGCAGGACCCTTGGACAGCTGGAGTCATGTGACCGAGGTTTCCCTGCACTAATCACTGAATCAAGGATTCTCCTCCTCCTCCTCTCCTCATCCATGTTGTCTTTCTGGTCCTCTGAAAACCTCTGACCTGTTGACTCCAGGCCTGGCTCCGCTCATCATGACTTTGGTTTGTTGTTGTAGTTAAGTGAAATACGATCTGGTGATAAAACAGAGTCTTTTATTCTGAAAATTAACCGGATGTTTTCATTTTGTTTTGGTGAAACCTGACTTCCTGTCCCGCTCCATCTGCTCTGTTGAGATTGATGCGTCGTGCTCCGACATCAAAAATAGAAGTCTTGTGTATCTGATCCGGAGGACTCTGACCTGCCAGATCAGAAACGTCAACACATTGACTAGAATAGAAACCTATCAGATCTGGTGCTGTGACGAATCGGAGACGGATGGATCTGGTGGAATTTGGCTGTTACTCCTGAGCACCATTGCTCCTGAGTCAAAAAAATAACCTCAAGCCCTAATCTGGCATGGTATCATAGAGGTGAATGCCCAAAAGCTAAGCCCACATCTGAATGGAGAGAGAAGAAGCTGCAGCCTCTAATGTTGAAAAGTAAAGTAAAGGCAGAAGTGCACAAAAACTGCAGTTCCTCAAGTGTCCACTGGGGCTGTCTCCAAAACCCAAGGAATCCCCATTAGGCCCCAAAATGTCAATCTTCAAAGTTTTAAACATCTTTACAGCCTGGTACAAACGAGAGTTCTGGCTTCCATCTTGATATTTTTGGACTTATTTGTTTCGGTAACATTAAGGATAAGAGTTTTACATATGGCATAATTAGGATCAACCTAGCTCCACTTAGGGAATTCTACTTAGTTGAAGATAGTAGTGTTAGCGTCTCCAGTATCACCACTGCTTCGTTAGGCTTTAAAACAACTTCTCTGAAACCAGAGGTTGACGTCACTGAGACTACTACCATGTTTTCTACAGTCTGACCACTTTAACAGGATTATACCACTACAGGTCAACAGGTTTATTCATATGACGAAAACCACGACTGTTTGGAGATGGACCTCATGTTGCTCATTAATTGGATTATGCTCAGCAGCCTGTAGCTCAGGTTTTATTTTTAACTGCAGCAGAAACAGCTTTGTTTGTTTTACCTTGGAGTTAATTTAGTATATTTTACTTTAAATGTGTCTTTATGAGTCATCTGTTTAAATTTGCATCAATTAATATTTTGGTTGCTTTCACGTCTTCCTGACTTTTACTAATCTAAGAAGTTTCTACAAGGATTTACCACCTACTGAGTTTATTCCTCTCTACTTGAGACTGTTATGAGTTTGTCTCTAAATATTTTGACTCATGAGCAGAGCTATCAGATTATTTTTTACAGGTTTTATATTTAATACCAAAGAAAAGCTGTCTGTGGCGTAAGATGCAGATTGAAGAGGAATATTCTAATATACTAAAATCTTAAATATTATTGTCTCTATAAATAAACCTCCTGTTGCTATCTTCTAATCATCAGACCCCCCTTTCTCCCCCAGCTCACATGTGCTGCAGTCAAACCCATGCTGATGCACATAAAGAGCCCAGCCATAAACACATTATTAAATGTTAGGACTGCTCCTCTGACGTCCCTTTTAATATTAAAAACAATGCCCAGCCCCCCATGAGGACTGATGTCTGAGTGTTTTTCAGTCCACTGCTGCACCTTTCTGTCTCAGCAGGAGGTTGAATCAATTTTCTTCCTCCGTGTTTGTTTTTGGCTCATTTGTTCCATTTCTCTCTCCTTCTTCATGTCCCATCATGCCACCTTTCTTTCTTTCTATTTCCCCCTCCCCCACCAACAGTTCTCACCTTGAACTTTTTTTTTTTTACAGTCCTCCTGATGGCGTTATATTGGCTGTCTTGTTTTTCAGGAGGTTAGGACATTAGGTCACTGTGCAGCAGTGCAGGAGGACATTTGGTCCTTTTATAAATAGAGCTTTGACCTCTGACCTTGGGCCCCCGCCCTAAATGCCAGGTCGTGTACTCCTTCACACCTTATATAGTAGAGCTGCTGGAGTTATTGCCTCATGTGAAGAAACGATGCAGACATCCAGCATTCAAATTCAGCCTTCTTTAATTTGTATACTGGACTGTAAACATAAACATCACCTGTGCATGCATGCAGATACATGACATTCATACTATGCAAAAAAAGGCAAGATGACAGATGGTTAATAGGAGTTCATTGATTTGTTCTGACCTTGGAGAATAGATTTTCTTCTGTATTTAATCATTTCTTCAATATTTTTTTCCAGGACTTTGTCCTTCATGGTTCTGGGTCCATCAAACCTCACAAGGGTAAACAGTCAGGGGTGAAATATGGCATTGAAATGTCTTGTGTGTTTAAACCTCTTTCAAGTTGGAGATGTTTTTGTTTTATCCCTGCTAAGTTAAATATTTGCTCTTCCAGATGTGACTGAAAAACAAACTGTTGTTTCTGAGTTCATAAAAATCACCCGAGGCACAAACCTTTTTCCAAGAACTCCAAACACGCTGATGCTCAGGGTGATGAGCTCCTCTCTAGGTCAGGTCTGACGAAACCTGGCACTAGGATTTCTGAACATCAACAGCTGCTGCAGCTGTAAACTATCCGAGTCTTGACTGGCGACTTTGCTGAGTGCAGCGTGTCAGAAACTGGCTGCAACCTGGGAAACAACACGTTTGAGCTCGTTTCAACAGATTTGATTGTGATTTTTTTTTAATGGGTCCAATGAATGCCCTGAAGGATAACATCATGATTTGTATGAAGTCTTAATTCCTGCTTTGTCAGGTGTGTCAGCACTACAAAAGAGAACACTTTTAAAATGCTTGTTTCCTGAGTCAGCTTTAGTTCAACCATCTGATGCAACGCCAAGATGCCAGGATATCTTAATTCTGACCTGCTTTCATAACGCTGCAGCAAATGTTGCCTTCCAGACTTTATCAACACCATCATGAGAAGGTTGATATTAACATGAGATGTTGCACCACCAACTTATGCATTAACAGACACATACCTGAGGGCCTCTCCCTCTCTGATTTCCTGCAGAGCACTTGTGGAGATGCAACTCACAAGAACAAGGGTGAGGGGTGACTGTGCACTTTAGTTTGTTATTAACATATGACGACCTTTGACCGACAATAAAGCAAAAAAAGTCAGCAGAAAATATACCTGCCCCTCCATCACCAAGTATAGTCTACAGCCCTTTTCATACTGTAAGTCTGCAACAGCCACAATACAAATCAAGTGTCCAGACTGGTGGAAGTCCGATATTAGCCATGCACACACACAGCACTGTTCTGCCCTGCCTCCCTGCAGTGATCCTGTCTCAGTCTGTTACTACTTCTGATGCCAACACAGCAGAGGGACGACTTTGTTCCTTGTAACACCCTGTGACGTATATATTCAAGGTATGACGTCATAGCAGGGTAAATATCGCACCTTAAACTGGTAACATGACAAGGGTTTATGTGTGCATAACAATGGTATTTATGTTACTCATGAGGCCTTATCAGCGTGGGAACAGTGCACCAAAAATGAACCTCACACAACCATCAACCCCTCCCCCTCCTGCTACAATGGAATGGTCTCCATGATCAAAGTCCAGTAAAATATTTAATCCAAACGCATTATATCCATGGAGATCCACGGATTATTTCAAATCTGCACAGGGCGTAAGCTCTGCTCGAGTTGTCTGTGAAAAACAAACCTCAGCTTAGGTGCTCCTATGGGAGTTCAGGCTCATTTTGCTCAGCAGGAACCGGCCCTATTGGCTCCCAAACGGCTCCTCGTGGTACCGTTTTGACTCACAAGAGCCGGCTTTGATACCCCTTTTCGACCAACGCGAACCGGGTTGTATTTCCGGGCTGGTGCTCGCGCTGGTTCAGAGCTAGTTGAGCTCGCGAACCAACACGGCACCCATTTGTTCTTCCGCCCCCGCTGGAGCCCATGGAAGAGACACGTCATGACGTCAGATTTACGTGACCGCTTTTCCCAGCAGCGCTGGCACGAACTTTCCCTCACAACAACAACGATGGCGGACAATGTAGCATGCTTGCTGGTGTTGCTTCTGGCTTTTCTCCTTGGCCGACCACTGCTTTGCCTTGGAATCCAATAGTCTTTTTTATTTCTTCACTGCAGGACAATGGCAGACAATTGCCCCTTGACGTAAGCAGTTCGAGGTTCTAGACCAGCAAAGAGTTGGAGCCGCTCTGGAACCGGTTTTCCCGGCCGGGAGCCTGTTCACTTGCAGTTGAAACATGAAAAAACGGTTCTCTATTGAGCTCCGGCTCTGAATGGGCCCTGAAACTGCCTCGGTCCAAAAGGGGTATCAGAGCCGAATCAAAAGCTTCTCCTCACCTCAACATAGAAGTCTTCTGCCACAGTGCTGAATTCCTGCAGTGAAGTCAGGTGATGCAAAACTGACGACGTTAAAGGAAACAAAATTAAAAAAAAAGGGTTTGGTAATTGTTGATTTTTGTTGCTTTGCATTAATGGGCATGTGCCCATTGTTGGGCCACATCCACTTCATTCATGTCGCCCAGCTTGTTTCTTTCCATTAAGTTATTTGCATTGACTTTCTTGATGGTGCCACTCCCACAATGTACAAAACCTTGTTGCCATAGAGGAAAAACACTTTATGCACCACAGAGTTTAACAGCACCTTCCCGTCTTACCCTTTCTCTGTTCTATTGGATGCGTTGCATGTTGAAGCCTGACTGTACAGCTGAATGTGTGTTTGTCTCTCTGCGAGTGGGCTGGCAGCAAGGAGTGCTCAGTTTGTCAGCAGGGCCACGGTGGAGAGGCTCAACAAACTGAACTGCCAACCAGACTGAAGAGCTGAACCTGGATGAGTGACACTGACAGTGCAGGAGAGAGAGAGAGAGAGAGAGAGAGAGAGAGAGAGAGAGAGAGAGAGAGAGAGAGAGGAAAATAAATGAGAGGAATATAGAGCGAGGAAAGGAAGGACGAAACTGATGGAGAGATTGAGAATGTAATTTGCATTTGAGAGAAGGAGAGAGAGAAAGAGAGAGAGAGAGAGAGAGAGAGAGAGATGTGGGGTTTCAAGGATGTTTTCATTGCAAGACCGCGCCAGAATACTCATTAATGTATTTCTTTGATTTACATTTGTTGTTTCATACTTCGTGGCTTGGGATGTGCTGTTCTCAACGATGCAAATCAAGTCAAATAATTAAAAACAAAACATTCAGAAAAAGAGGAAAAAATAGAGAGACTAGAGAGAAGGCAGACCCTTGAGAAGAAAGGAAATACAAATGCAGAGATGGACGGAAAGCCGAGGAGAGAAGGGGGAATTAGAAGATAACAGAGGGAGTGAAAGGACACAGAGTGGGCACACAAGAGAGAGGGGAAGAGAGGAAAGATAGAATATGGGTGAAAAGGGGGGTAACAGAATGAGAGAAAGCAGAGCAAGAAATATCAGTGATGAGAAAGAGGAATCAAATATGCTGAAGAATAAGAGCATGAAGAGTTAGAGCGAGAGAGAAGGGACCAAAGCATCAGCAGAGAAACAGATCCCAGTGAGCGTGCAAGCATTGAAAGACACAGAGAGAGTGACAGAGAGAGAGAGAGAAAGAGAGAGAGTACTGAGTCATGTGACGGAGCAGCACGTGTCGCCGGCTGTGTCAACCCTCTCTCTCTCTCTTTTTCCCTCGCTCTTGTTCCTTCCACTCAGATACAAGAGGTCCTCTCAGCCAATCAGGACGCAGCGTCTCTGTATCCCACTCTCTGTGTGTCTCTGCCTCTCTCTCTCCTTCTCTGTGTGACTGTGTCGCTCTCTGTGATTGTATGACCCGCCAACACACACACACACACACACACACACACGCTCCATATCTCGCTCTCTCCTTCTGTCTCTGTAGTAGGAGCAGCTTTATTGGCTGTGTTTGTGTTTAACTCTTTAAAATCCAGGAATAATCCTAATCCCAAAAATATTCTCCCCCATCTGTGTCACAGAATCACAGGAGGATTGTGTGCAACATATTCTGTTCTAGCTTTTTGTTGAAGCTCTATGAAGTTCTCATTTTATTAGTATGAGCAACATATCATTTTAAAGATGCAATTTCCCCAAATATAGCACAGAATGTTTTAATGTCCTCTACAAAGATTCTTCAATTTGAGTTTTTATCAGAGATACAAATGAGGCTCCAACCCCAAACCCCCAATTTCTGTGAACATGCCTGAAGTTGCACAAATGCATTGATTAGACTTACAATGTCAGAATAGAACATGAAGATATACCATAGACTGTATAAAAAATGGATGTAGTATCTGTGATGTCACCCATCTGTTTCTGAAGCGCTGTTTTGAAGCCAATTGTCGGCGGGAGCCATATTGGAAATGCCGAACTCAACCAAACTTCGTCCAAGCTAGTGTGAGATAAAGAGGCGGGCCTTTAATCAGCCATGTCCTTATTTGGGCAAAACTCGTACGTTTAACATCTTCAGGTTGTAAAATTTCACCCATTTCAGTGTGTGCCAAGTGAGAAATTATCAATTCAGACCTTAACATTTTTTTGAACCAGGCTGTAAACATGTTTATTTCTGCTGTAAAGATCATCTTCTTTGAATGGGTGTGTATGTGGTTTCCTGTGTTTCTGCAGCCAGCCTCAAGTGGACGCTCGATGAACTGCAGTTTTTAGCACTCCCACATGGGCTTCATATTTTAAGACTGGATGTTGCCGCTTTGGATATACCAAGCGGTAACCTCCGGTCCAAAAATATGAGTCAAATGTTCATCACTGTATGGGGGGTGAATTTTTTCATAACGCAGCAATTTCAAAGATATTGAGATTACAAGTCTTCCAATGAGAGGCACAGCTGACTTGATTGACAGGCGGGGACACTGTAGCTGTTGGCGAGGAGGCTCAAACTCCGCCTCTTCACGTCACAATCGCTCCACAGCAGCAATATGACTGCAGCCGACAATTTTCCTCAAAACAGCGCTTCAGAAACAGATGGATGACGTCACAGATACTACGTCCATATTTTATACAGTCTATGGGATATACACAGCACAAGTCCAGAGTCAAAATGTAACCCCATGAGTACACCTGAATCTCCCAGGTGTGCCAACTGAGTGCTTCAAAATAAAGTTTCTTAATTAAAAAAAATGTTTAAATGCATTGCATGAGTGTTACTTTGAGAAAATGATGATTTATGAAGTTAAACAGATGAAACTGTGTCACTTAACTACTTTAAGGGGAAATGTCCATATATTAGTCAGAATAATACGTTTTAAAGCTAGGGTTGGTAGTCTCGGAAAACCAGCATGAATTTGAATGTAGCATTTCCTCATGACTCCGTCTAACCCCTCCCCTCCTCCCTCAGAGCTCCTCCAAAACGACGCCCCCCCCCCCCCCGCTCACATGCACGAGCACCGCTGATTCTCGACCATATGATGGTGACTGATTCAAAACCGGTCCTCACCAAAACATTCTCATAGTGAAAGTTAAAAACACAAAACAAACATGGCTGCTGTTAGTACTCACAACTATCATGCTAGCATTATCCAGTTGTACTGGTGACACGATATCAGGAGAAAAGTTATAACACATATATAATACTGTAACAGCTCTACTGTTTGTTAAACCTGTTCAGTGTAGATGTTCTTAATTCCTACAGTGTTGACGGTCAGTGAAGGCATCAGGAGAGGTGTAGAGTGTGCGAGCTGGAGAGAGGAGAGACAAGAGGAGAAGTTCTTCATTCATTCAAACATTGATTGTTGTTTTGTTGGTTGGCGTGATCACGGCCGACAGTGACCGGTTAGTAAAACTCAACGTGTTCACCAATCGGCTCGTCATCACTACAGAGTCCGGACGGACGCTACAATAAATATATATTTTCTGTAGGACTTACTGAACGTCATTAATTATTCTGCTTGTTGGTGAGAGCTTTTTAGACTCTGATCCGGACTACAGTCCTGAGCAAAGCACCTCATCAGGTCAGAGGGGACAGGCCCGAGGACGAGCGAGAGGGGCAGTAAATAGAGTCAGGGGAAGTAGAGGCAGGAGACGGGGACTCGGAGGAGTGCACGCCGGGGAAATGTACGCGCAGGAGGAGGGCAGAACGGATGGACGGGATTTGATTGGTTTAAAATTTGGGGAGCCAAAAAACGGTGATTGGTTGGTGTTTTCCCAGGTTTACTCCGGCTGTAGATAGCAGCTTTTTTCACTCTTTTTTAGGAACACATCATGTATTGATTACCATCAGGACATAAAGATCATTTTAACCAGTATGACAAAAAGTGGATCTAAATCTGATTACCAACCCCAGCTTTAATCAAGCTTTTGATATTGTCATGTTTTAGATACTGGTTTGACTGTTTGCACTATTTCATAATGTTTAATAGAATAAAGTTAAATACTGTAAGCTAGTTAGAGCTTGTGGTCGACCAGTTTTTCAATAGCTGATGCTGATAATCAGAGAGCAGGTCAGCCGATGCTGATATACACTACCAGTCAAAAGTTTGGACACACCTTCTCATTCAATGGTTTTTATTTATTTTAATTATTTTCAACATTGTAGATTAATACTGAAGACATCAAATCTATGAAATAATCTGGTTCTGCCATAATCTGGATTACAACAGTTATCAAATAGGGCTATCCATTGTGTGCTAACCCTACCTCTGAACAATATATAAGTATAAAATCTAGTCTACATGGTTATCTTAGCCAGCAAGATGTTTCAGATGGATCTTTAATGGATTCATGGAATAGAAAAACACATTGGGTTATGCTCTAGATTTCAGAACATGACTAAGAGCAATATTAAACTGCATTATTCTCTGCATCATAACAGACTTTATACGAAACTCTATTCAGTGACTGTTTCAGATTTGCTGTCATTCTGGATGGAAAACATCCTGACATTACTCGACAGTAGCCCCACCATCGAGGCTGCCTGCAGTGTCTGCAGACAGCCATTGTTTATCTTTGTAATCGGCCTCTTGAGCTCAGACATCAGCAGATAATTTCACAGTTACATTAATCGACCATCTGATTAATCAGTCTATCTCTACTCATAGCAGAGCTGTGTACACGTCTGGTTTAACAGCTCATGCGTGATGTAATGGATGTAAACATTTCTCTGTAATCACCTACTTCCTACCATTTTTAATCCCTCCCTCTCTCTCCCTCTCCCTCTCCTCTCATTATTATTACCGGCTCTTTAAATCTGCATAGATATTTCTATCTCTCACTTTCCATCTGTCTCTCTTCCTGCCGTGTGTTCAGCCGAGGATGAAAAGCTCACGCACACTCGTACGCACCAGGATGACTAGGTTAAACACAATGCATGCTAAGCCTCTGTGTCACTGTGCGGCAGATGGAAGGAGAGAAAAAAGAGAGAGTGAAGGAACGAGGGAGATAAAGACGAAGAGACAATTATATACATTTATCATATACAGTCTCCATGTCGGGGTCTGCATTCCTCCTTTTATGAATGTCTTCAACGGGGATGATTCATCTATATGTGCATGAAAACAAACGTCCCTGTGTGTTGTTGTTGTGTGTGACTACTATGCATGTGAGTGAATGTTTACTTCCATATTGTTGGACACTGTGGACCAATGTGGGTAATCTGGTGCACACATATACAATTGATTTACTACACTCATGTTCTGTGAGCAAAAGTGACGTAACAAAAGAAGAGCAGGAGCAGGAAAGCTGTGAATGGAGTGGTAGTATGTGTTTGTATCTATGTGGGTGTGTTCGTGTGTGTGTGTGTGTGTGTGTGCTGACAGATGTGACTGTGTAGTCTAATCACTGTGTTGAATGTAAACACTACTCTGCCTGGCAGAGGAAATGCCATGAGCTTAAACAGAGAGGATGAATGCCGCAGAGCTTTGAGTATTTTGTGTTTTTATTTTACATTTTTATTTGTTATCCAGCCGGGAAAACACAAAAAGTTTCTGTCTTGTTCTGCAAATTTCAGGGCATAACCACAATTGTGCCCACATATACAGTCCCCTCCAAAAGTATTGGAACAGTGAGGCCAATTCCCTTAGTTTTGCTGTAGACTGGAAACATTTGGGTTTGACACCAAAAGATGAACATGAGACAAGAGATCAACATCTCAGCTTTTATTTCCAGGAATTTGCAGTTAATGTCTAATCTGTCATTTTTTCACTTTGCAAAGTCGTTCCGTGGGCCGGATTGCAACCTCTGGCGGGCCGGTTTTGGCCCGCGGGCCGCATGTTTGACACCCCTGGTCTAGTGCATACTGCAGTTTATTTGACAATAAAGAAGACTTTGAACTGTTTTGGATGGAACTGGATCCGAGTGCATGTTTTGGTGACACGACTACAACATTACATACAACACATACGTACATAAATACACTGAAACAAACACGGTACTACTGTATGTCATAGCAAGACAGTTCTTTTTACTAGACCAGTGTGTTATGCTTTTATACCTGGACATGTTTCAACAACAAACTTCCTGCAGTCTTCTTCAGGACAGTCACGTGTGGTAAAAAGAACCGTCTTGCTATAGTATATGGTGTCAGACCTAATGAACCTTTTTGGACTACTTCTGTATGTCCATTTTGAAATAAAGGCAAGATAATGGATAGGATTGGTTGGTCTTAGTCACATTTAAGAGCTGTACTTTTTGTCCTAATTAATATTTTGTTGCAAATCCTTTGCCTGCAATAACTGCATCAAGCCTGTGATCCATTGACATCACCAAACTTTTGCATTCTTCATTTGCAATGCTTTTCCAGGCTTTCACTGCAGCCTCTTTCAGTTGTTGTTTGTTTTGGGGGGTTACTCCCTTCAGTCTCCTCTTTAGCAGGTAAAATGCATGCTCTATAGGGTTCAAGTCTGGAGATTGATGGCAGCAGCAAAATGAACTTGGCAGTCTGCAGAAACATTTTGTCTGCCAATTTAAAGAAATATGCAACCAAACGGATTGGGAGATCCTTCATCATGCAACAAGATAATGACCCCAAACACACTGCAAAAACAACAAAGGAGTTCATCAGGGGCAAAAAGTGGAAGCTTTTAGACTGGCCAAGTCAATCTCAAGACTTGAACCCTATAGAGCATGCATTTTACCTGCTAAAGAGGAGACTGAAGGGAGTAACCCCCCAAAACAACAAACAACTGAAAGAGGTGAAAGCTTGGAAAAGCATCACAAATGAAGAATGCAAAAGTTTGGTGATGTCAATGGATCACAGGCTTGATGCAGTTATTGCAGGCAAAGGATTTGCAACAAAATATTAAGTCTTATTCACTTTAATGTATTTTAAGTGTAATCGTCCAATAGTTTTGCTCACCTAAAAATGTGCCTTTACAAATAATGCTATCTTCTAAGTTGTGTATCAGATCCAGATGTAAATACCTGGAAATAAAAGCTGAAATGTTGATCTCTTGTCTCATGTTCATCTTTTGATGCCAAACCCAAATGTTTCCAGTCTACAGCAAAAATAAGGGAATTGGCCTCACTGTTCCAATACTTTTGGAGGGGACTGTATATCAAAAATGAAGTTGTGATTGTGTTCTCATCCCTTATTGTGGACTTTGCCAAAAGAAGAGGCAGCATTATGAAGTTTGTTTTGCAATTAGGACAAAAAGTACAGCTCTTAAATGTGACTAAGACCAACCAATCCTATCCATTATCTTGCCTTTATTTCAAAATGGACATACAGAAGTAGTCCAAAAAGGTTCATTAGGTCTGACACCAAATACTATAGCAAGACGGTTCTTTTTACCACACGTGACTGTCCTGAAGAAGACTGCAGGAAGTTTGTTGTTGAAACATGTCCAGGTATAAAAGCATAACACACTGGTCTAGTAAAAAGAACTGTCTTGCTATGACATACAGTAGTACCGTGTTTGTTTCAGTGTATTTATGTACGTATGTGTTTGTATGTAGTGTTGTAGTCGAGTCACCAAAACATACACTCGGATCCAGTTCCATCCAAAACAGTTCAAAGTCTTCTTTATTGTCAAATAAACTGCAGTATGCACTAGACCAGGGGTGTCAAACATGCAACCCGCGGGCCAAAACCGGCCCGCCAGAGGTTGCAATCCGGCCCACGGAACGACTTTGCAAAGTGAAAAAATTACAGATTAGACATTAACTGCAAATTTTCAATAAAAGTAACTACTATTTTAAATTTGTCCTCTGAGGGTCGCATAGACTTTTTTCTCAAAGTGAGAAAATAGATGACTTGCTGTTTGCATAATCCGGTTGAGATTCATTAAGTCTTTTTAGAGCACTATATGATGATCCACTAACTACTAACACTAGCACAACACCCCTGCATACAACACTGTCCAGCAAGCAAACAGTTCCTTTCGGAGCTGAGGGGTCCAGAATAGTCCACTTTACCTTCTTCATTATTATAATCTCTCTGTTCTTTTGCAGTAAAAATTACACTCTGTGTCAGGTGAATTGGTAACTTGTTTGGTGTGTTTGCAGCAGGTTTCAGTGCTTAAAGAGTAAAATATTCTGCCCACTATGAGACTCATCATGGAGAACTGTTTTTGTAGAAAGATAGTTGATTACATTTTCAGCACATTCTTGTACTTTTTTTGCACTAAAACAAAGTGAAAAATGTAAAGTTGTCGTTATTTATAGGTTATTATGTTCTGATTCTACTGGTCCGGCCCACTTCAGATCAACTTGGGCTGTGTGTGGCCCCTCAACTGAAATGAGTTTGACACCCCTGCACTAGACATACTGAGGATTTGGAATTGGGTTTCTCTTTCAGACCCTAGCAATGACAACAACTGATAAACATAGGAAAGCTAGAAAAAGATAAGCTCAAATTAAAAAGAACAAGCTAATAAAAATCATAAAATAAACCGGGTTAAGTCTGTGAAGGGGGCACTATGGGAAGAGGGAGCAAAACAGGGAGAGAGTTCAGCATCCTGACTGCCTGGTGGATCAAACTGTCCCTCAGTCTGCTGGTTCTGGCTCAGACTGCGTAGTCTCCTTCCTGATGGCAACAGGCTGAACAGGCTGAAGAGGCTGTGAGACGGGTAGGAGAGGTTGCCTGCTATGCGCAGGGCTTTTGGGGTGAGGCTGGAAGAGTAAATGTCATGGAGGGAGGGGAGAGAGGCACCAACACTCTTCTCAGCTGTTCTCACGATGCGCTGGAGGGTCATTCGGCTAACCCTAACCCAATCACCTTCAGGCAAATACGAACGCCAGAATGGTTTGTGTTTATTGCTCAAATCGTGCATCAAAGTCTCGTGTGCCCAAGATACACATTTTCATGAGAGGGGCAGGGTTCCCTTCAAATGCTCCTCCAGTCTGTTATCATCAAACAGGGTGGAGCTTGACTTCATGAATGGTGAAGCTGGTTTTGCTAAAGGGGGCTGAGCTAACCTCCAAGTACAACCGATAGCTGGAATCAAGTGACAGATAAAGGTTTTCATGACTTACCAGATAATCTGACCTCCTCACTCACTTTCCTCAAAGTGAGCTCCTGTTTATTCCTGATCCCATGAAAACAGGTAGTTTCACTGAGTTCAGGGAAGCTGCACAGAGATATAATCAATTTTCTGGAGTTCAGGTCTTAACTCTCAGGAATAAGTGCATTGTGCGTATAACTCGCACTGAGAATTTGCATCTATACTTTGACTTTACATCTTACTCACTCACGCAAATGATTTTATTCGTGTTTGGTGTGAACGCCCCATAAAAGTTGAGTAATCTCTACCTGAGTCAGAGCTCAAGTCTTTATTACGGTACCTGAGGATTTATGAGGAGGAGTGCTGATTCACTCCAAACTATTCACTGTTTGAACCTGGACTGACTGTGTGGGACCTTTTTAAGATGTGTGGGAAACACATTAGATTCTGAGTGGTCCTGTTGGCGTGTCTGGATATAGGTTATAGTGCCATGTGCTGTGCGTGAGTGTGCACCATGTCTCTCTTAATGGGGAGAAGCACACATTGTTTCTGCTGAAGTGGGATCACTGCAGGTGTGAACTCAAAAATAACTGGAGTTCATCCTCTATTAATCCAATTTTTAAAGACAAAAACATCTAAGACCCAGTGGATTAGTTTATGAGTGACAAGCATTAGCTTGCAGCTTGCATCTCTCTTACTTTTCTGGGTTCATCCTGGACCAATGTCTGCTAAAGTTTGGACTTCTCTCTATCTTCTCCTCGATGGTTCTTCAAAGCAAAACACCTTCCTTCTTGAAATTGTTGGGTCCTGGTGTAGGACGTCTAGGGAAGTTCAGACTAGATTAATAACATATAAGATCATTCATAGAGGGTACTGGACTCCCTGTAAGATGGCAAGACTGAAGCTACAGGAGTCTGACATTTGCTGGAGATGTGACAGGAGTAGAGGCACATTTTTACACATGCTTTATGAATGCAAAATGACTTGGAGTTTATGGAAAAATGTAGTAGCATTTCTCAATCAAGTACTGAAAACCAAGTTGCTGTTGAGCCCTACGCTTTGCATTTTAGGTATAATAACAGAGGGGGTTAGACTGTCACACCGCCAGACTCTGTGGTGTACAGTAGATTGGCTCTTACCACAGGATGTAGGGTGGTGCTCAGACACTGGAAAACTAAAAGTAACATCTCTTTTAATGAATGGCTGGGAGAAATGAGTTAAATAGCTACCTATGAACAACTCATTTTTAAGGTAAATAACAGACAGGAGATGTTTTTGGACATATGGAGCCCCTTTATGGATATAATAAAATACAGAATAACTACCTTTGTTTATACGTGTGATGAGAGTGTGTGAGCGGACTGAGCTCGGTGTTTTCCCAGTGAGAAATTAGCTTGTTTGTTTATTTGATTTTATTTATTTATTAATTTTTGTTTTTATTACTGTTTGTTTGGTATCTGTATGTCTTTCTTTTGTCATTGGCCTTATTACTACTTTTTATGTGAAAGGTATTTGTTTTCTGTATTTTATTATTTCTTCCTGAATTTTGCAATTTCTTGAAAACAATAAAAAAAAATTGGTAACATTTTATATTAACTACACACTTTTAAGCATTAGCTAAGCATTAATTAAGCATTAGTTAATACTTAACTCATCATCTGTAAAGCATTGTTCATACATTAATACTCATTTATATATCATGTACAAACACAGTTATAAATGTTTTATTATTCATGAATATGACTCTATAATGTGTTAACTAACTCTTTGTTCATACTTTATAAATGATGGATTCACCAATTACAAAATGAGCTATTATGGTCATTATAAAGCAGTTATAAACACATTTACAGGTTATGATTCTAACTTTTAGTAAGGGTTAGTGAACACCTTATTACATAGCAAATTATGATTAATCAAGGTAGTCACAAAGGACTTATAAGCTGCTTGTTCATGGTTTTGTGAGCTGATCTAAAGTGAGGACTTTTTATGCTTTACAAAGAATTCATTAATGAGATTTAAGACCAGCAGCACCTGAAAACACAGAAGTCACAGATACTGATTTAACAGAATAAGGAAACAGACACAACACATGGACTTAAACTTGTGTTTATTAAAAGGAAACAACCTCTGTATAGAACCGTGTTTATCAAAATAACTCTTTATATGAACTTAAAATACTCTGCAACTGACAAAGAAATCTCTCAAACTTAAAGTGCTCACAGTGGAAAAACTCAAATAAAATATGACGTATCAAATATATAAAAAGACACAGTAACATTTAAACTCTGGCTGTATAAAACCATTTGTAAACACAAGTTAAAATGCAGCTGCAAAACTGAACAATAACTTGGATTCTGTGTTTTAAGGTGCTGCTTAAATGCTTTATGCTAAAGCATAAAAAGTCCTCACTTTAGATCAGCTCACAAAACCATGAACAAGCAGCTCATAAGTCCTTTGTGACTACCTTGATTAATCATAATTTGCTATGTAATAAGGTGTTCACTAACCCTTACTAAATGTTAGAATCATAACCTGTAAATGTGTTTATAACTGCTTTATAATGACCATAATAGCTCATTTGTAATGGTTGAATCCATCATTTATAAAGTATGAACAAAGAGTTAGTTAACACATTATAGAGAGTCATATTCATGAATAATAAAACATTTATAACTATGTTTGTACATGATATATAAATGAGTATTAATGTATGAACAATGCTTTACAGATGATGAGTTAAGTATTAATTAATGCTTAAAAGTGTGTAGTTAATATAAAGTGTTACCAAAAAATGTAATCACAAAAAAAACAAACCACCTTCCTTCTCTCCTTCACTCCCTTCGTGACACATTTTTCAGCATCCTGGTAGGAGCAGTAACTGAACAAGGCCGCACATGAACGTGCATGCAGACGTGTGTCGGCCCTTGCTTGAGGCGAAATACATTATTGCAGCCTTATATTAAAAAATCTAATAGAAGCAAATAAAACTGTCTTTATTGATATATATATATTTGAGTCCTCTTATCTATGTACCACGCCTGAATGCTGCCAATGCTGGAGTACGAGTCCAAGTCTTAGTTGAGTTAAGAGACCTGCAGCCTGTTGCACCAGCTGTGCGTGAGTTCAAACGTCGCCTAGTTTGAACCTAATTTCTCATTTAGGATGGAGTTTACACTCTACTAATGTTTTGTGCGTTGCACCAGCTGAGATAGTTCCAACGTAAGCCTAAGTTGCAACTTAATTCTTACACTTGGGTCCTAGTAGGTGTAAAGTCCTCCGTACAGTATATCGGCTGCCATGGCGCGTCGTTTTGAAAAGCGGGATGATGAGAAGATACAGAGGGTCCTCCCAGCTAGATGACGTCTGCAACGCGATATCCGCGAGAGATTAAATCCTTTGGAAAAATTTGCTGACCAAGATTTGTCCTCCTGAGTATTAACATATGTTGTAGTTGACCGTTGCACCACTCGATGTCACTTTTATTATACACACCGTAGATTAAGGATTTAGACTGTAGTTATCACTACTTTAGTTTGTTTCAGCTGTTGGTCAGTTCTGATAACAGTGCATCAAAATTGGTGCTTTCCTCTGATTGGCTGCTGGAAGTGTATACGTCATATCTGCGACAATGTTTTGGTTAGTTTAGACGTTACTGGAGCGCTGCCCGGAAGCTAGTTCAGGCAGACAACTCGAGCTGCTCTCAGTCGTACTGACACGTCATCATCCTCCCTATCAGCTGATCTCAACATCCTCATTTGGCGGTCTATTTAAGCTGAATGTCTCTGTCTCTGCCTCTGCTTTGCAAGTGCTCCTGCTGTCCTGCTCAGTGCTGTGTGCAAACTTTGTACCCACCTCCTCCCCGGCATCCACCTGCGGGCTCCGTGGGGGGTTAGTGCTATCTCATTGCTCCTAAATGTATGCATTTAAATAATATATGCTGAGTAATGAGGTTCGGAGCCCATACGCCAAACACAATACTGTATGCTGCAATAAACTTTATCTTAAGTGAACGTGAGTTGTCGTACTGAACTGCCTACTAGTTAAGATGAACCTTATGTCTCCTTGTTGCAACCAAACAATGACACAACTTAAGTTACAAACTAACTAGTTTCAACGTTTGGTTTAGGGTGGAATTTACACCAAGACTTCGGACACAACTTATGCACAGCTGGTGCAACAGGCTGCAGAAAATCAGTACTTGAGTCAGACTCTAGTCCAAGTCTTGGTCTCAGGTACAACACCAGTTGCATGAACTAAAAGCTGCACAAATAGCAACATCTTGTACACTAATTAAACCAACTGAGTAGATATTTTTAATTTCTGAGACCGTAAAAACAGATACAGTTATACTCTAATTTGACATTTTACCCCTAAACTACACTGTAATTAAAAAAGCATGTGGTATTAAAACTGTAACACCACAATGTACTTTAATTAGAAACTAAATAAAAGATCCTAATGCGCTGATAAATACAATTTTATAAGATTAAAGACTAATGAGAAATCAAATACAGCGTCATATCTGATGAAAACATGCTGCAGTCTCTTATTTCTTCCTAGACTTCATAATTACAGATAACACATGTATGTAATGACATATTAAACAGGGCATAGCCTTTGTTGTAATCAAACAAAGGAGCTCAGATGGCATTTATTTGGTCTTTGGCTAACTTAATTACACTTTGATTAAGTCGTTTCCAGCTCAGAAGAAGAAAACTGTGCAATAAAGTGAAATTAAAGCATGTTTTTTTAATTTGCACATCCCTGTTTGCTTGATATTCTCTGCAGACCTGTTGATGTTTTCAGTTGCAGAAATGATATCCTCACATAGCGCCAATAAATGACATGTCTCCATTAAATCAATCAATCAATCAATCAATCAATCAATCTTTATTTGTATAGCGCCAAATCACAACAAACGTTATCTCAAGACACTTTTACAAACATAGGAGGTCTAGACCACTCTATGTCAAATTATGAACAGAGACCCAACTTCAAGACAGGGTAAGACTCAGTCTGACCCCACCTTAATCCATCATGAGCATTGCACCTTGCAGTATTTAGCTAGTTACAGTGGTGAGGAAAAACTTCCTTTTAACAGGCAGAAACCTCGAGCAGGACCAGACTCGTGTTAGACAGCCATCATGCCTCGACCGAGTTGGGTCTGGAAAGACAGATAGAGGGGAGTAAGAGAGAGGTGATAGTGATGAGATGAGTCGTAGAAGCTGTTGCCGCTGGAGTCCAGCACGTCCGTATCAGCTGGAGTCCAGATCGTCCGCAGCAGGAGGACGTCTACGGCAGCTCAGAGGAATCTACGAGACAATGGAGCTCAGGGACTCCAGAAAGGTCTATGGTTAGTAACTTTAATGGGACAGGCAGAGTTAAAGTAAGTGATGAGGGGGTTGGGGGGAAGGGGGTGAGCTAAAGAAAGAAAGGTACTTTATTGATCCCCAGGGGGGAAATTCAATTTTTTCACTCATGCTATTTTGGACATGCTACACATACAGTTTTTTTGGTATATACATACAAATGCACACACATGTAGTGAACATGCTTAGGGAGAGATGTCAGAGTGAGGATATGCTGTCAACCAGCACACCCCGAGCAGTTGGGGGTTCGGTGCCTTGCTCAAGGGCACCTCGGCAGTGCCCAGGCAGGTGAACCAGCACCTCTCCAGCCACCAGTCCACTTGCCATCCATGCTGGGACTCGAACCGGCGACCCTTCGGTTCCCAAGCCAAGTCCCTATGGACTGAGCTACTGCCGCCCCCAAGGATCCCAGTGTGTCAGTGTGCCAGTTCCCCCGGCAGTCTAGGCCTATAGCAGCATGACAAAAGCTGGTCCAAGCCTGATCCAGCTCTAACTATAAGCTTTGTCAAAAAGGAAAGATTTAAGCTTACTCTTAAAAGTGGAGAGGGTGTCTGCCTCCCGGACCCTGACTGGTAGATGATTCCAAAGGCTGTCAGGGAATGTAACAGGAGATTGTATATTTAATTCACACTGTTAAACTCTTGTTAAACTTTTATACTTGCGACGTCTTTTAAGTGTGGTGTGAAATAAAGTGCACCCCTTCATTCATAATGCACATTCATATCTGTGATGATAAAGCCCCTGGATTACAGAAGGAGGAGGCACAAACATAAAAAAAGTAAGTCTTATTTTATTGATTGAGAGATCTCATTAAAGAAAAAATCGCTCCTCAGACGCGCCTGCTATGGTCTAATTAAAGCTTTTAAGAGATAAAGTTGCCAGAGGGGATCTACAATGTGACTAAGTCGACAGCTAGGACACTGTGTTGACATCAGTGAAGACAGGCTTTGATTTACAGCACCAGGCTCAGTGTTAATCCATCTGCATAAAACAGGGCCTCTGGTCCCTGAGTGGAGTCATGGGTTTGGATCCTACTGCTGACATATTTATCTATTTACTCATTTATTTATTCATCCATGAATTACCTCCATAAATTTGAAGTGTTTCTCCTGAAGTGAACGGACATAAATCTATAGAGAAAGGTACAGGGAACATATGGGCAAGCAGCGGAATAATCAATAACTCCACCCAGAGTTTGATCTTCCATCATATCCATCTTGTACATATGCCAATGAACACCAAGGTTACAGTGGGGAATTACAATATGTCAAGTCATGTAAAAAGTAAAATGAAAAAGTAACAGCAGTCTTATGTAAATATTGTATTTTCTAAATGAAATCAGCCAATTTATCTTCCCACCTTCCAAAACGCACAACACTACATCTGTTGTTGACTTGAGTTGCCAGTGATTTGAGGACAAAATGCACAAAGCCTGGAGAACATCATGAAATAATGGAGATGTCTTAAGAGAGTCTAAGATGCCAGATTAATTCGCTGCACTTCTCTGAACTTCTCTGACTTTGTGTGAAGGTAAAGGCACGAGTTCAAATCACACCTGCTGCTTCTCTTGAAGTAATAAAGTTTACTGTCGTCTCCACTTCCAGCTCCGCTTCAGATTCACTTCTAATGACGGAGACGTCCCTTTGATTAACTTTGAGAAACTTTATACATCTGCAAAGTGATTAACCTTGGAGTGTGGGGGGCTTGTGGAGCAGACAGGACTCTTTTTCTCCAAAATTGGCAAATTTATAGGTGTCACCTTAAAACTAAGATACACAAGTGACGCCTCAGTTTCTTCATGTTTTGAAGCCATCTTCCAAAAGACACCTGTAGATTGAGCACACAATCCTAGCCCCAATTTAAAGAGCATACAAACCTAAAATGATCTCTTTAAAGTGACACATGTAGCTGTATTTTGCACATCTGTGTTATACGAACCATTTGCTGTGTTTTGAACCGAGGTGTACCTTTCACAGCTGTGACCATGCCCCAAAAACGAGTATGTGTTTATGGATTTATTGCAGTGTGCATTTTTGGACGTGTGTATGCTTTATTTGTGGTATTGTTATGACTATGTTGCATGATTTGATATTGTTGTAAGTCCTTGTCTCTGGCCTTGGATTGCATGCAAAAATATTAGTGTGGAATCTGTGGGGCTTAACAGGTTTCTGCAGGTGCTTGAAAGTGAAATTTCAGGAGTCATTGAATCTCTAGATTAGTCTGCCATAACCGGCCTCACCAAGCTTTCAAGATAAACACAACTTACTTCTGCTCTAATGTAAAGGATAAGTGCTCAGTGAAGAACCCATCCCATTACATCTTCATCTCAATATGTAGGCTCCACTGATAAGTCACATAACATGGCCCCTAATGTCCCCTTACACCAAAGCTTGATTATAGAGGTGGATATAGATGCACAGTGAGAACCAGGACATCACCAAGCTTCTCAAATGAGCACCTCCTTTTATTGGTGTGTCATTAAGTTAGGCCCACAGCACCTTGGGGAGGCATAACAGTAAGCTCCAGCATTACAGTGACCCCCCCATCTCACCGCCCATCAGACCCACTCACAGAACCTCCTTATAATACTGTCTCTGCAGGGACAGGGACACATTTACCTTAACCATTTCCCTTGTCTATCCCATTGCCTCCTTCTGTCTTGATTTTAAATCAGCTGCAGCTTCATAGAGCTCAGAAGCGTGTTTTTAGCTTGACGGACGCTAAGAAGATGATTGCCACTAGATGGAAACACACCTTACTGCTCACGTGTAAACAATGGTTGCTTATGTTTATTGATGTTGTGTATTTGGAACTGTCCACAGCTTGCATCCATGGAGCAAAAGAGGACAGAACTCAGCTATCGTCTGTAACATTGGACGATCTCAAGAACATGCTGAATTGAGCAAACCTCCTCACCTACTCCCTCTTACCACAAACCCACATACACACACCTACATCCACATCACTTCACCACAGTACCACAACATATGCAACAACCTTGAACTTTCTCCCTCCTTCTTCTTCTGGACCTGTTTTTAGTAGTTTTGTTTTAGTCTGATTGTTTGTTTGTTTGTTTTATGTGACCCTCTGTAATTTATGTTTGTAAGTAATTGCACAAATGACAATACAATTTGATCATTAAGAAACAATAATACCATCTCTGCCACATGGCCAGTACACCCAAAGCAGGGCTGTCATCTTCAACAGACTCAAAGTCTGCTATGGAAGCACCAGGTGTGGCACTGCTGGTACTACCTACCCTACCACATGGCCAGCAATCAACAGGGTTAGTGGGCACCTACCTTCACAGGTGATATTATACTACATATAAGCCTGACACTGCAACCAGCTACAGTGTTCATCCATGAGCCTTCACCAAGCAGTTTACTATAATGCTGTATGATACAACTATTTGAAGTCTTATCTTGAGGAGGAGGGGTAGAAATAATTGGCCTGGGTTGGCTCTCAGGGGCGCTGAATGGCTCAAACAATGCTGGTCTTTGAGTTCTGTAAACAAAAGTCGACATCTAGTTACATTTTACCAACACCATGGTGAGTTCTCCCAAACTAAAGTGAGTCCCTTTTGGTCCAAAGCTATCAGAAGGAGGGAGTCATCTCTTTCTGTTTTCTTTGTTATCTAAAGGAAGACAGCATGTGACAACAATGCCTTGAAACAGCTGGCAAATAGAGACAACCTTGTGGCCATGACAAAGCCTTGGAGTTTATTTAGTGAAGATGCAACACAACTTTAGGGTTAGGTTTTGTGCAAAATGTTTAGTGAGGATATGGGCAAAGCCAGTTCTTCTCATAACGGCACCTCTGGTCTTCAGATGAAGGTTTGGGATCAAATACCCATTATGGTCTGTCAAGAATACTTTATCATGGCTAACAAAGAAAACAAAAAAACTCTGGAAGACAAGGCAGTAAAAGCAATGTAAGTCAAGCTTAGGACATGCATGTTCATTTCCAAGTCCACCTCTGTCAGAGGAGTTCAAGTGCAGACAAGAATAAAGAATTTATTGTGTACAGAGCAGTGAATGAAGATACAAGGCTGTTAGACCTTGGTTGTATTCCCTTGGTCACACTGTGCTTGATAAAGAGGAGACCAGCAGAAGGAAGACATAATAATAACAAGAGATACTCGAGGGCGATTCTCAAGGTGCTCAAAGATACTTTGGTACGCTGTGGGCAGAGAAACAGACAGGATTGAGACATATAAGACTTAATTAATAACAGATTATTATCACAGATTGGTGAAACCTCCTTTAGTTGTCCACATCTCCTGAAACGGCAGATAACATCCTGATTAAGATGATTTGAAATCCATAATCTAACAGGCAGCCAGTATTCAGAAAGACTGCTATTGGCTCATGAGTCTGTGTTTTACTATTTTTATTTTCAATGGAGGCACAGGGTACATCCAAAATCCCTCATTTGATTGCTTCTTCCTTGACCCAGAAAGGGCTCTGGTCAGCGATCATGACAGCCAGCTCAGCTCTGAGGAGGAATCCCCGAGGACACATGAGCGAGGATACAAAGAACTAGAATTCGTGGAAGTCTTTTTTGGACAGGCACATCCCTTTATTGGAAATCTGCAGCTGATTGGACTCTGTTGGCCCTGATACCACATTCAAATCACTGCACTCACTTTACTCAATGCAGCTTCATATCAAAGTGGAGAGACCCCTTTTTATGCAAGAGATCAGCATGCATCATTGACCTTACATAGACACACTCAGCATATCTCTCTTTATCTGTAAGTCCATCACTGCTCTGCTCTCCTGTTAACTACTGTTTGGTCTTCAATGACGACTTCAACTGTCTGTCCCTGTGGTTCACACTCAATGTAAACACCGTCATCACCACCCCACCCCCCACCCCCCCACCCCCCCCCCTGCAGCTTGGAACCACTAGACGACAGATTTTCAGTTAGATTAGCTGATCCAGCCTCGGGCATTTAAAACGTACTCAGGCAGATTCAATTGAATCTTGTAATTGCTTCCTTAACAAGATCTGTTTGCTCTTGTTTGTTTGTTTGTTTTTCTGAGGCATGAGAACCCTGGAGTTGCCTCTCTCTTTGTTTACTATCTGTTTTAATTGTGTGCCAGTGTGCAGTTACAAAATCCTGCTACTGCTGCCATCTGGGTCAGTGCTCTCTCCGAGAAGAGATCATCTGAGTTTGCTTTTTAAAACCTGTTTCAGCAGGAGGTGATAAACGAGTATAAAGATGACCATTAGTTTCTGAAAATGTTAGGACTCTTGGTCGTGTCTTGTTTGGCTTTTCCAGTTTGAATAATTTAATTGTGAGATGTCAGCTTTTTGAAATGAACATATTTCAATCATGTGTAGTAGTGTCTGTTCAGTTTGGGGCAGATCCAGTGGCATCTAAGATTCATTTGATGTACGTGAATCATAAAAGATGGTAAGGATTGTTTCAGGTACAAGGCAAACAGGTGTTACCTGGCATTTTGTGGATTGCTGTTAGCCCCATAGGGCTGCCTTTGATGGGGGCGTAACATGGTTACTGGAGAGGCATTTGAAGTGTGATGTGGGTGCCATATTTGAAATGCTGGCTCAACATAACATTTGGTTAACCTAGAAACATGCAAAGAGGTGGAGCTGAGGTAGACTTTTATCTTCCAGGCAGCTACAGCAGGCCTACCTTTTAGCCGGCTTGGTCTTTCCTAGAGTTTTGAAAATCTAAATATAACTTTTCAGCCTTTGCATCTGCCCCGAAACATGGTGAAGCAGCGTTTAGTCATTATGCAACACATATCTGGAACAAAGTCCCTGAAAGCTGCAGGTCTGCTCCAACTCTCACCTCTTTTAAATCAAAGACTCAGACCTTTTTATTCACCACTGCCTTCCTATCTTAGCTTCTTTTAACTCGCTTTAAATGCAAATTTTAAATTGTATTCTTACTATATATCTAATTTTCAATCAATCAATCAATCTTTATTTGTATAGCACCAAATCACAACAAACGTTATCTCAAGAGACTTTTACAAACAGAGCAGGTCTAGACCACTCTATGTCAAATTATGAACAGAGACCCAACTTCAAGACAGGGTAAGACTCAGTCTGACCCCACCTTAATCCATCATGAGCATTGCACATTGCAGTATTTAGCTAGTTACAGTGGAGAGGAAAAACTTCCTTTTAACAGGCAGAAACCTCAGGCAGAACCAGATTCATGTTAGACAGCCATCATGCCTCGACTGAGTTGGGTCTGGAAAGACAGATAGAGGGGAGTAAGAGAGAGAGGTGATAGTGATGAGACGAGTCGTAGAAGCTGTTGCCGCTGGAGTCCAGCACGTCCGTATCAGCTGGAGTCCAGATCGTCCGCAGCAGGAGGACGTCTACGGCAGCTCAGAGGAATCTACGAGACAGTGGAGCTCAGGGACTCCAGGAAGGTCTATGGTTAGTAACTTTAATGGGACAGGCAGAGTTAAAGTAAGTGATGAGGGGGTTGGGGGGAAGGGGGTGAGCTAGGATCCCAGTGTGTCAGTGTGCCAGTTCCCCCGGCAGTCTAGGCCTATAGCAGCATGACAAAAGCTGGTCCAAGCCTGATCCAGCTCTAACTATAAGCTTTGTCAATTTTCCTTTTCTTTTCTATCTTTCATCATAAATGTCATTTTAATTGTGCTCTTTTTATGCTTGTCTGGATGTTTCCAATGCTTTTAATGTTTTAATGTAAAGCACATTGAGATGCCCTTGTGTATGAAATGCACTAGACAAATATAGTTGCCTTGCCTTTAATAGATGCATCATGAAAACAAGTCAGACCCTGTGCAGCATGTAGGAGTAAATAAATGAGTCACATACTCAAAAATCATTTTGAAACCAGGCTGAAGGCATGGTTAGTTTGCTGAGGAAATTAGCCTGGTACCCAATGGGGCTTCCTTGGCTTTTGGGGCCAGCCTCTAGTGGACACTCGTGGAACTGCGGTTTGTTGTACTTCCGCATTGCCTTCATTTGTTGACAAAGGAGGCTGCCCCTTGATGGAAACATAAATGAAAGGTCTTGTTCATTTTCTAGATTAAATAGATAAATAAACCTTGTTTTAAAGACAAGACCAGGTAGCATTTAAGGGAAACTGCCTCTCATGGTGATTGGGATAGTGTACCTAACACTCTAAAGCATTCAGCCTCTTAGTTAGGCATCAAGCTTCAAAGTGTTGATGTCAGTTCTTCTTAGCTAATGATGAAACAGCAGACAAAGCACACTTTAGCAGCAAGGCGTACATTATCATAAAACTATTACATCATAGAAAATGACACTTCAGCTGAGCTTCTTCCAAACACACCAAACAAACTTATATCTTCATTTTGCATTCATATTTATTTTTGCTGCTTAACATCTCTTTAATATGCAGGCTTATCTCCCTGACAGGCGTGCACCAATCCTCTCTCTGCTGTTTAGATTTCAAAGAAGAGGCATGCACTCCTGTGTCCTACTTTTCACAGACAACACTTTTGGTTCCTCTTAATGGAAATCAAGCAGCAAGGTTAGGGGATTCATGTTGTTTTTAGGATGGCTTTTTACAGCAGCACCTCACACGAGGAGGTCTGTTTTGCAGTCTGCTTTTATCTCCCAGGTCGCAGAGATTGAGATAGTCAGCCGAGGTGTGCCTGGTGATCCAAGATCTGCAATTCTGCTCATGAAGGCTTGAAAAATGCTGGCCTAAAGATAGAGAGTCTGCCAGAGTAAATATAGACGGTTGGATGTTTCTTTGCTGCTGGTGCATGATAACTGAACTCCCTGTTCTGGTCATTTTTTAATGTTTTGAACTTGAATTGATGGATGTTAAAGTGAATCAGATTTGTGACATCGGTACACTCACATCCCACTGGCTCCGAACTGTACAGCTGCAGGGTATTTTTCGTCATTGTAAAAGTGACTGGTGTTTATGATGCTTCATAGGTCATTGGTAATGTGGTGGACTAAATATAGTACGGGACAAATCTTGTATGGTGGAACATTTTGTTTTAATATTGATGTAATGAAAGTGTTTGAGATTTATAGACTGCTAATAGGAAGCAGACATGAAGAGTGATGGTTCAAATTGATTTGAGGACTTGGGTTTGTCATTATGGAACACGTTTCTCAGGAACAAGTTGTGACCATATTTGGTTGCCAGGGCCGGTCTAGAGAGAAGGTTGAGGTTGGCAAACTTATTTTGTGAGGGGGAGGGAGTTACACCTTTTTTTGATAGGAGAGGACAATTGATAGAGCAGGCTCTATGGGGATTCGCCCACTTTTGGAGCCAGCCTCAAGTGGCCAAGTGAGGAACTGCAGCTTGTGGCACTTCTGCATTGATGTCATTTTATTAGCCTAGAGTTTTTAGAAGTCTCCGCTTGGTCCAAACACTTGCTTTAGACCAGGGGTGTCAAACTCATTTCAGTTCAGGGGCCACACACAGCCCAAACTGATCTGAAGTGGGCCGGACCAGCAAAATCCTAACATAATATGTTTGTATGGTCTTTTTTGCCATGATGAGTCTCACAGTGGGCTTTTGCTCTTTAAGCACTGAGACCTGCTGCGAACACACCAAACACACAAGTTATCCATTCACCTGACACCGAATTGAATGTTTACTGCAAAAGAACAGATAGATTATAATAATGAAGAAGGTAAAGTGGACTATTTTGGACTCCTCAGTTCCAGCATGAACAGTTTGCTTGCTGGACAGTGTTGTAGGCAGCGGTGTAGTGCTAGTGTTAGTAGTTAGTGGATCATCTTATAGTGCCCAAAAAAATCTTTATGAATCTCAATCGGATTATGCAAACAGCAAGTCATTTATTTTATCACTTTGAGAAAAAAAGTCCTGAAAAAAAAAAAATGCTTTTCAGCTTCTGGTTCACTCAGTCAGCACCATAGACTGTATACAATATGCTGCTCGACTACTGTCGAGGTATTGTGATGTAAAGAGGCTGGCTGACTAGCCAACAACTACAGTGTTCCCGCCTGTCAGTCAAGTCAGCTGTGCCTCTCATTGGAAGACTCATAATCTCAATATCTTCCAAATTGCTGCATTAGAAAAAACTCAACCCTTACAGTGTGAGCCGATAGAGAAATGAGCTATCCAGACTACACTGGTCTTTTGTACCAGGCTGTAAACATGTTTATTTCTACTGTAAAGATCGCCTTGAGCCAGCCTCAAGCGGATCCTCAATGAACTGCAGTTTTTAGCACTTCCACATTGGACTCATATTTTATAGACCAGAGGTTGCCGCCTGATCTCAATCTATCTTCTCACTTTAAGAAAAAAAGCATTGTTCAGGTTTTGGTTTACTCCTATGATTTGATGTGACCCCCCAGAGGACAAATCTGAAATAGTAGTTACTTTCATTGAAAAATTCCAGTTAATGTGTTCTCTGTAATTTCTTCACTTTGCAAAGTGGTTCCGCGGGCCGGATTTGAACCTTTGGCGGGCCGGTTATGGCCCGCGGGCCGCATGTTTGACACCCCTGCTTTAGACCATGCGACAACCGCCAGCCGTGAGAATTGAAGCCAATGCGGAAGTGTTGTTCATCATGGATCCACTTGAGGCTGGCTGCAGAAACACCGGAAACCACATACACACCAATTCAAAAAAGCCAATCTTTACAGCAGAAATAAACATGTTTACAGCCTGGTACAAAAGACCAGTGTAGTCTGGATAGCTCATTCCTCGATCGGCACACACTATAAGGGGTGTGATTTTTTTCATAACGCTGCAATTTTGAAGATATTAAGATTATAAGTTTTCAATTAATGGAGGCACAGATGACTTGATTGACAGGCAGGAACACTGTAGCTGTTGGCGAGGAAGCTCAAAGCCCGCCTCTTTACGTCAGACTTGCTCAACAGCTGTCATGTTGAGTTCAACATTTCCAATATGGCTGCCGCCGCCGATTTGCCTCAAAACGGCGCTTCAGAAACACATCGGTGACGTCACGGATACTACCTCCCTTATTTATACAGTCTATGGTTTAGACCCCAAATTTAGTTATGCTTTTATGTCAATTTAACCTCTATAATAACTTTAAAATAAAATGTGGTCTCATCAGATTTGTTGACTATTTCACTTTCTATCATCATTTTTTGCAAACATTTCTTCTCCCCCGCTCTCTTTTCTGTATTGGTAGTCCTGAGGGTGAGAGGACCAAAGGGCTGAACTAATGAAAAGGTGGAACAAAAGGTGATTAGGGAGAGGAGTTTGCAGTGACATTTGTAGAGTTTTCAGATAGTGTGAAGGAACTGACGAGCTCAGCTCTCCTTATCTGGAATTACAGTGTCCTCAGTGAGCGAGCATATAAATGAGGACATATAAAAACACGGCACGTTTGCACCTCAGTTTGTCACCTGTGCAGAGGAGAGATAGAGAAAGAGATATTAAAAAGAAAAGAGGGATGATTGTGGTGACAGGACAGAAAAAGGGAAGGAGTGAGAGAGGAGAAGGCAGGGAGGAGTAATGTGGCTTTAAAAGGAAAGGAGAAGAAGGAGGTTCTGATGGAAAGCTATAGGTGGTAAAGGTGGATAAAGGGATGTGATGAGTAAGAGAGAAAGTAGAGAATATTAAGGAGTGGAGAAGTGATGAAAAGACGATAAGAAATAGGGAGGAGGATACAAGGAGGCAGACAATATGAAGGAGTGAGGGAGGAGGAGGAGGACAGAAGTTGGAGAGAAATAGAGGGTGGTGAAGTAAAGCTAAGACTAAGGAGAGGGGAAAGAGGAGGAACCTTAAGTTTCATCAGTGAAGAGGAGAGGTGGGAGAGGAGGAAGGACATGTGATGCGAAGGATGGGATGTCAGGAGGGGTGTAACCATGAATATTTCTGACTTCTCATCAGTCTCATCAGGGCCGCCACCTCCAAACATATCAAAGTTTGCTCTGCACTCGTGAGGAACTTAGTGATATATTATACATCTAACTGTCACATGAAGGACTTTATGCTTAATCCCATTTATTTAAACAGCAACTAGACTATTACCAACATTTACCCTTATTCCATCAACCTCTAAGTAGGAATAAATCAGATCACTTTTCAGCAATGCGTTCTCCATAACAATCTGACATTAAGTCCCTCTCACTGATCTCCCCATGTTATGCAGGTGGGGTGCATGTGTGAACACAAGTAGCTGAATCTGCAACCTGCTGCTTCATGCAGACTGTTTCCCACCGTCCCTCAGGTGATCTGTCAGGTTGAAGAAGCTGGGAGGGGTCGATGTCTAAACACATCAGGTAAAGGAAGGGAAAATCCCTGCAAGCGAATGAGTAGGGGGGTGACGTTCATGTTGAGTGAAGTTTTTATGTCTGTGATCTTTACTGCATGCTTCAGTTGTCAGAGTATTGCTTTCCACTGTTCTGTCTGTACAGTGCAAGTGTACATAAACATGTGGTATGGAGATTTAAGCAGGATTGGTGACCTTCTCCTTCTCCCCTCCTGCATGCTGATAAATGGGATATTAAAGGTTATGAGAGTGCATTTAACTCTAACACTCTCTCTATGAGGAGCATGTGTAAAGGACAAGTTCCTGAGAATAGCGGTGGGACTGAAAGTCCTGAAATGTAAAGGAGTTCATGTGTGAAAGGGGAGCAGATTCTCTGAGCAGCTGCCCCCTCAGTCCAGCTTGTAAGAAGATGTGACGTTAGGGCGCCGTTGGCCTAGCCGTCTAACCCCCTGCGTTACGGCTATGCAGCGTGTTTGCTCCGTCCAACGACTTGCGCTCTGCTACACAGGACGTGTGTTTGGAGCGTAGCACCAGCTCAGAGCAGCCAGGATCAACCGGGTCCAGCATAGAGAGAACTACATACAAACAACAGGTTACAGAGCCTTTCTGGGGTCTAATAACTGCTCATTTGGAGAGTATTCCATTACTTTTGTGCTTTAATCATCACTGAGTGCGCTGCATAACTGTAAAGTCTGGATTTTACAGGTTTAGATGAGTTTAATATGAATAATTCAGCTCTATTTTGTTGTCCTGTTACCTTCTGACACAGTTATCATCCTAAAGTCCTGTTGTAGTCGACCTGGATCACGGATATGTGGCTGTTTGTAGCATACATCCATAATCGATGAGTATTTCTGATCTAAACGATCTTTAAACGATCAGGAGTCTGTATATGATGTTTTATTTTGAAATTGGCGGATGTTGCATGCAACCCTTGTGCCTGACTTCCTGTCCTGGTCGTTCTTTACTGTGCAGATTGATGTTTGCTGGGCGCTGGCTCCGTCGAAAATAGACTCAAAGCGTATCTCTGACGGAGCGTCGTGGGGGCACGCTCCCGAGACGGAGCTGCGCCCCATGTACAGAGGCTACATGGTTGCGCCCCATGTACAGAGGCTACATGGTTGCGCCCCATGTACAGAGGCTATAGTCCTCGCTGCATCGGTCAGGTTCGACTCCCGGCCTCTATCATTTTCTGCACGTCTTACCCCGCTCTCTACTCCCCACATTTCCTGTCTCTCTCCAGCTTTCCTGTCCAGTAAAGGAAAAAATGCCCCAAAACATAACTCAAAAAATTATAATAAGTCATGATGAAGTAGTAAGACTGATGAAGTTCGCTTGGGGTGGTGGTTGAGGGCGAAATATTGGACAGAAAAGCAGGATGTTGGGGCTACAAGTCCTGTGAGACAGAAAAACTCAACTCCTTTCCTAAACTGAAATATTTTAGTGACTTAATCCAACAGCACACACTCATAATAATGTGATAAGAAGCATTTTGGTTAACTTTGGTGGCTATTTTAGATTTAGTCTTAGTCTTAAATGCCTGTTAGTTTTAGTCACATCTTAGTCTTTTCAGCCCTTTATGGTTTTAGTCTAGTTTTAGTCGGCGGAAACTCAAAACATGTTAGTCTTTGATTTTTGCCGAAACATCTTCACTCTTTGAATAATTCATGTAGTCGATCAGATATCAGTATCAGGGTTATACCAAGTGTTAAAATCGTCAACACTCCTTTAACACTTTTGCTTGTGTAATATCTTAAGTTGAATAATTCAGCCTGTCTCTGTTAAAATGTCAAAAGAAAACATTCTTGATGTGACCACTATGAATGTATCTTGATTCTCTTGACTCAGAACAAAGCCATAAAAGGGCTGTGTTGCACATTTACGACGGTCCTTGAATGCACCTGCAGTGACAGTTCACGGCACTCTGAAATGCATCTGCATCTTTCAACAAGGAGTTGATCCAAACTTACGCAATGTGTCTGATGTATCACCAAACTGGATTAAATCAAGCTGTAGATGCAGAGCTTTTTACAGTAATAGCAGCAAAAACATCAAACCTCAAATATTAAACAGACATCCCCCGGTTGTGTCTTTGTCACTACCTCAATGAAGATGAGACAGATGCATGGAGGTGAGGAGAGCTGGTTCATAAAGCACACCTGCTGCAGGTAGAGACCAAGCTAACACTGAGCCCCTCAGATCATAACTCAGCCTGTCACAGGAAGTCATCACGCCATCTTTAAAGACGCACAGCACAGGGGGAAACATGGATTCTGAATGTCCAACGGTTCGCCACTAATGTTTTCGTCTCGTCATCGTCTCGTCAACGAAATCAAAACATACGTTCGTCTTAGTTTTTAATATCAGTGAAGCAGTTTAGCTCGTCTTAGTCTTGTTTTCGTCATGAAAAGATGAGTCGTTGACGAACATTTATCGTCATAATTTCCTTAATGATATTAACACTAATAAGAAGGAAGATTAATGAGACTAAAAACCAGTGTTTACACCGCTCCAAACTTACGTGCACAGAGCATCAGTATGAACAATTGTGCATAACCTTCTAGACATCATTTGGGCTCGTGCATGAAGATCTGTTCCCTTGCAGCGTGGTGGAACACTAGACTTTTCCTGTTACGTTGGACTGTTTGTTGTGTCTCTTGGTGTGGACGTGAGTTTTGAGCATTGTGTGAATGCATTGAACCATCAATATCTGACAGTTAAAAACAGATCATTCCACATTTTCTAATATAAAGCACCCCTCTCCATGTGGACAGCATTTATTTATCACAGTTTAAATCCACTCATTTCAAAAGATTAGGTCATAGGGGTGAAGCGAATCCACCAGGCGCTCTCACATGGAGTTTTGTTGACCTTTGACTCACCAATGAGCGCACGAAGCTGAACAAAGACATTTCAAAGAGCCCAAAACAAAACAAGACAGAGTTTTAACCAAGCTTAGCTCCCCTCAGCCTCGACACAGATATCGACCCCCCTGCTTTGACACAGCGGTGGCTGAACGTGCGTCCTCCCTCCCTGCAGATCAATGAACACATGACCCATCTATGAAATGGGTCACGCCACTGATTGATAACTACAAACAAGACATGGCTTCCTATATTACACATCAATAGAGGATGTAGTCTGTCTATGCTGCCGTGTGTAACACTGTGTAATGCCTCTTGACAGCTTTATGGGAGGTTAATATATGAGGCTGATATCAGCTATTATTCTAGTTTGATTGATCACAGTTTTATTGTGGAATTGATCAATAAAAGCGTGGCTGTTTATGGGAGGGCCCTCGATGATGGTGTGAACGCTGCCTGCAGTGACTTGTTTCAGTCTTGATGAATGTTGAAGGACAGGAGGATCACTGAAGTCTGATCATGTCTTCAGTCTCTGTTGTCACTTAATGAATATTTGTATTTATTGACAGTGTTTTGTTGTGTTTCGTGGATCAGTCTTTGTGCCTCTGTTTACATGTTTTATGGTTTTAACTGGCTGCAAAACAAAATTCCCCTTGGGGAAAATAAACTTGGAAGTTAAGTTGAATTGTGTTTCTCTTCATGATTATTTTTTCAGATCCTTTAATAACCAATGATGGAGCTCGAGGCTCGCAGTAGCATCTCTGTCTGAACAGACAGCAAAATTAGTTGTTTTTGTGCAGAGTAAGCATTACGGATCACTGGAGCTACTTGTTGCTTGGGTGTGAATTCATTTAGATCATCATCACTGTTTTGTTGTGGGGGACAACCATGCAGCAACCTGTGGTGCTGAAAAATGAAGCCTATGCAGAAGTGCAAAAAAACTGCAATTCCTCAAGTGGCCACTTGAGGCTGAATCCAAAAGCCAAGGACACCCTGCCAAGAAAGAAAGAAAGGAAGAAACGCACTTTATTAATCCCCAGAGGGGAAATTCAATTTTTCCACTTGTGTTATATTTTTTGGGATCATGCTTCACACAGTTTGATATATACATACAATTTTATGCACAAACATGCAGTGGACATGCACTTACAGAGAGATGTCAGAGTGAGGATGCTGCCATCAACCAGCGCACCCCAAGCAGTTGGGGGTTCGGTGCCTTGCTCAAGGGCACCTCTCCAGCCAAACTTTGTCCATGCTGGGACTTGAACCGGCGACCCTCCAGTTGCCAAGCCAAGCCCCTATGGACTGAGCTACTGCCGCCAAGGCTGGTTCATACCACACTAAAGGGAAGTGTGGTCTCTCTTGCCTGTTTCAGGCCCCACTACATTTTCTGCTTGCTTTTTCACAGAGATACTGATCGTATTATGTTCATTTAAAGCTGATACATGTTGCTGTTTATCATACATAAATGATCGCAGGGAAGAATAGAGAGGCGACGTGGGAGGAGATGAAATACAGGACTGATGTGCGAAATCCAGAAGTGCTGTAAATGCAGGAAATACAATGCCGTCGCATGGACCAATCACAGGGTTTGTGGTCTGCGTCGATTCAACACGTAGTTACGTTTTGGAGGAGGCGTGGGTCTGCTACGTGTGTAGGCCTCTGCGTAGTAACAGGGGTTATGCACACCTATGCTCGTATGCTACGCCATTGATTTGACACAGAAGTATAAACCAGGCTTTAAAGTCCATGTTAAAATGTTTATTTTTGTTTGCAGCCCTGTACAAAGAAAAAACAGTTTTGGTCTGTGTAGAGCATTTCTTTATTCTTACACATTGTGCAGAGGTGATTATTTATAACACCCCCATATTTATGATAATAATAAGGCTAAAAGTTATGCTCACATTTGCATGATTGGGGATGTGACAGGCTGACAAACAGGTGGGTTCATTGGGACAAGGCGGCTGATGATCCACCTCAGCTTCACCAATATCTTCACCAACAACATCACTGACATCACTGAGGCCTTGTCCATTTACAGTCTATGGGAACAACACCTAATGGCTGATATAACAATAAAACCCTGAATGAAATATGTAATGAGACAAGGTTGACATTTGCTTCAGCAGGACAGACAGTGAGAGAGAGAGAGAGAGAGAGAGAGAGAGTGTTGGAGACTTTGAATTGATGTGACAAAATGCAGAAACGTGTATCATTACCAACTTCCACTGTCCCATTAGAATTCTGTGCATGTTTGAGGCAAAAGCCTGAACTTTTGGCAAAATAAAATGTGAATCAGTGAGCTTTTCCATCAACTACTTCTATGCAAATATATTCAGGAAAAGTAGACATGATACATCATTGCATTTCATTGCTTCTTCCCACCACAATGATATTTGTGTGTATGTGTGTGTGCAGCACATGGAGCATTTTCCTCCTATAAGCATTAAAACGGCCTAAAAATGGATCCTCTGTTGCAACTTTGGAGAGGATGAATAATTGCAGCCCCGAAAGGCTCTGTCTCCCTTTTTCATATCTGCATGTATCAACTGCAGGAACTTACCTCAGGGATTGTGAACCTTTCTGAGAACTCGGTGTGTTTCCACTGCAGAGACCAGGGGTGAAATGAAGTTCTGAGATCATTAGTTTACCCTCCTGAAAGTTCATGCTCAGGGGTTGCAGTGTTTTCAGTGTGGGGATTAACACCTCTGGTTGGGGGGAGTCACTGCAGTATTTTAAATTGGCCACCAGTTTTGTAAACCTGCAAACCAGTATGACTGTTTTTATTCATCAATAGTGGAGTTATGGGAAACAGCATAAACAAATGGTTTCAAAACAAAGCCCAGGCTTTATTGAGCGTTTAGACTTAAGGCTATGTTCCACATTGTTGTTTTATTGCAGTGTTACCAAATCAATGATCCTCATCCATCACGTTTTAATGCCTCCACCTTTGTTGTATAGTAGTGGAGAAAAATCACATAAAAAATCAGGCATCACTTTTTGCATATGAAGCCTGACCCACAGATTATCTTGTAGTGTACACCCCACTTATAATCTGTATCGGTCTCAGGACTGTGGTGGAAGACCAAAGGGGTCCTTAATTGTAGTTCCTTGGTCTGCAAATTCTAGGTACTCTGTGTGGTGACTTACATTCATATCTTCACATGAGGCCATGTGTGTGCATGCATGCACATGCTTATGTTGTCATTGTTTCTTTAGGGTGTCCCTGTGGGTCTCGTGACCACACCTCGCTTAGTGATGAGTCATGCAAACAGTCTTTCAGTTGTAAAACTCCCGTCTCCTGGTTGTCTGATTCTTGCAACATGAACATTTCCTTCTTGGTTACCTTTTGTGGGAATAAGAACAGGTTTCGGCATTTTTGTTATTTCATCTTCTTGTCTTGTTTTTACTGTGTACATTTTTTCCCATTTGTTTCCCATCTCCAGTACTAAAACCTTTCGTTTTGCAGCAGCTAACGACTGGAATAACTTACAAAACACCCTCAAACTTTCAATTTAGACTCCACTCTGAACCTTCAAGCTTAAACTTCAACAGATTTTTGTTTACTGCTGCTCCTGCTCGTCACTCCAGACTTTCCTTACATGCATACTTATATATACACACATACTTTTCTTACACCTCACGCAAATTACTCCTTACTTGTTCACTTTTGATCTATTATATGTCTATTTGTGACTGTAGTTTACATGTGTATGTGTTCCTGTTGGCACCACTTGGCCAGGTAATGTTTGTAAATGAGAACTGGTTCTCAAACCTTTTTTTACCCCGTAAAATAAATGTAAAATAAATAAATACAATTTGAGAATCAAGAGAAGAAGAACTAGAGTCTATGATTGGATAGTTAACAGTGAGATTAAGCTGTCAGGCCTGCAGACTTACTTTACTGAATACCAGTTTTCTTATTTTAAGCTGTGTTAAGGCGTCAAAGTGAAGCAGAGTTAAAACGTTTGAGACCCACTGTATAAAAGATAACTGCAAACAAAAGTTGCTACAACATCTTGAAGCGAGCTGTCGAGCAGTGACATCTGAACCTCACATAACAGTAACATATCTGCATCATCAGACCAAGAAGCATCAGTTTGACAGAGTGATTTGACTTGTAGTTACTGGAGGTTAACCCCAGCGCTCCCAACCCCCTTCAGCTAGTGTTGGCACATCAAAGTATTTGCATATGAGTGTGTCTGTTACACCCTGGAAGAATGTGGAGCTACAGGCAGAGTGAATGTTAAAAACTGAATGTATGTTAGCTGTCAAGTCTGTACATGTATGTAGGACTCTGGGCTTTGAGCGTATGGTGTGTGTGGGTGAATATTCCCTATAGAGTACGTATGATAACACGCGTCATATATGAATAAATGTAGCTTTAGGGAGAGTGAGTTCATCAGAGACCCATGATTCACCTTTGTATCAACCAATCAGAGGAGAGAAACCGAGCAGTGGAGACTTGCCGCTTTAAGTTAGGATGTTTTTGTTCTGTTATAACGGGTAACAGTCTCTGGCAGCACAACACGTGTCTTCTGAAAGGAGGAAAGCTACATGTGTGAATATCTCAGGGCAGTGTGCAGCTGCAGTCAGTGAGTTATAGACTGCAGGGATGTAAACAGAGAGAAGGAGGAGTGGCTCACACTGGAAACCAAGGTCAGACCAGTGTTTCTTGTTTAAATGCTGCCTTCAGGTGCTGCAGGAAGCTGTTATTTATGGTTTCTGTTGCTGAAAATATTACATGTCTGTACATCCGTTTAGTCTAACTGAAACTAGGTGAACGTTTGCACCCTTCCTGGGAGGGGAGTTTCTCTTTTGTGGTACTGTACTTTAAATAGAATTTTTTATGTTTGTTGCCAAGACAAAACTAAGGTAATAAAAATAAAACAACTTATGAATTGAGGCACATATAATAATAATAATAATAATAATAATAATAATAATAATAATAATAATAATAATAATAATAATAATAATAATAATAATAATAATAAAAATAACAATAATAATAATAGTAATAATAATAATAATTATAATAATTAAATAATGATAATGATAATGCAAATCATGGTAATATAATAATAATTATAACATTAATAATAATAAAAAATAATGATGATTATAATAATAATAATAATAATAATAATAATAATAACAATAATAATAATAATAATAATGAGAATAATAATAATAATAATATCAAAATGATAATAATAATAACAATAATAATAATAATAATAATAATTAAATAATGATAATACTAATGCAAATCATGGTAATATAATAATAATTATAACATTAATTATAATAACATCCATCCATCCATTATCTTGACCGCTAGGGGTCACGGGGGGCTGAGGCCTATCCCAGCTGGCTTCGGGCGGAAGGCAGGGTACACCCTGGACAGGTCGCCAACCTATCACAGGGCAAACATGGAGAGACAGACAACCATTCACACACACTCACACCTACGGGGCAATTTAGAGTGATCAATCAACCTGAGCATGTTTTTGGATTGTGGGAGGAAGCCGGAGAACCCGGAGAGAACCCACGCATGCACGGGGAGAACATGCAAACTCCACACAGAAAGGCACCTGCCCAGCCGGGGATAATAATAATAACAATAATATCAAAATAATAATAATAATAAGAATAAGAATAAGAATAAGAATAAGAATTAAATAATAATAATAATAATAATAATAATAATGGCAATAATTATAAATAAATAAATAATAAATAAATCAGTATAGTAATAATAATGTCCAGTAAATCATATGTAATTTAAATTTAAGACATCTAGAAATACATACAATTTATTTAAAAATACATAAATAAAATAATTAATCAAAACTTCAAACAGATAAAATAAAAAGGTTGAAGTCTCTGGAGGCATGGAAGGTGTCATAGATAAACTAAATGTAAAATATTCTTTGTTGACAAGAACATCTGCAGTTTATAGATTTCAGTATTCAGGTATAACAAAATAAACCTGTGAGGTTAATATAAAACTGTGACATTTACAGTTACTGCAGTCCTGTGCCATCTTGGATCAACATGCAGCAGCAGCAGTGGTTGAATACAAATGCACATCAGCAATGACACTGGTGCTGTAACTGATTCATTGCTGATTTTCCCCACCCTACCATGTGTATGCATGACCACCACCTTAACAAACCATGCAGGTTCTCCTCTCCAATTTGTTGCTATTCAGTTTCCACTTAACGGTTTTTATGCTTCACTCTGCAGCACTGCTCATTTGACTATCCACTAATGGCATTTGTAACAGCTCTTGAAAGCAGCAGCACACTCATCACCTGCAAATATTTACAAAAGACAGTGTCAGTTACCGTACCAGAGCTTTGTAAAGAGCGTGTTCGTTGGCCTTTTCATTGAAATGCTTCTCTTCTTCCTTGAATTGTATTATGCATGACAGAGAAATGTGCAGACTGTTGAGTCTTTGGAACAGTGTTTGGTTAAAGCACTAAAATCCCAATTTTGATAAGCACCCCCCCTCCCCCTCCCCACACACACACACCTCTTCTGTCTCCTCTCCCAGGATAAAACACTTATTAAAATGTGCTCTTTCATCATGTCAGAGTGCCATGTAAGATCTGAGGCCAGAACTAAATTCATTTAGTCTTCAAAGAACCCATTAGATCAGTCAAACTACATGAATCTTACTCTTTGATTTTCTTTGTTTCTTCCCTTTTAACATCACGTTTATGATCAATCCTGCATGATGTAGAAACTACGACACAATCCTGTTTGTGTTTGCTCTTATTTTGGGGCCTGTAGGAGATGAAGAAGAATTTTAAATCATCATGCCCCCTTCTGATATTCTCTACTGATAGGTTATGTAGCTTACCACATGGCGCCGAATGCTCCCCACAATCTGGACGTGAAGATAGATGTGCAGCAAGAGCAGGTACATAACCCGGGTTATCAAATGTGAACCTCTCTTCCCTGGGGTTTTAAAGTTAGGCCCATGACAGCTCAGGGAGGCTTAACAGGAAGCTCCGGTGCCCCTGAACCAACCCTTCCAAGCCAGCTCTCACCTCCCACCATACACACACCTGGAGAAGGAAAAGCAAGAGAGAAAGGAGTCTCTAAAGAGAAGTTAGAACGACAGGGAAAGCCGAGCTAGGTTGAGAAGTCTGTTCCATGTTAGGCTGAACACTCTACCTCCCCTACTCCCACCTTTTCATGAGAGAAGAGAGAGAAAGGGATGTAAGAAAGAGAACAGGGAAGGAAGAGCCAGGTTGAGAAGTCTGTTAGGCCTGGAGCTCATTCACACCGTGTTAGGCTGTACGCTCTTAGGATTAGGGTTAGGGTTAGGGTTGGGGTTAGGGTTAGGGTTAGGATTAGGGTTAGGGTTGGTGTTAGGGTTAGGGTTAGGATTAGGGTTAGGGTTAGGGTTAGGGTTAGGGTTGGGATTAGGGTTAGGGTTGGGATTAGGGTTAGGGTTAGGGTTAGGATTAGGGTTAGGGTTAGGGTTAGGGTTGGGATTAGGGTTGGGATTAGGGTTAGGATTAGGGTTAAAATTAGGGTTAGGATTAGGGTTAGGATTAGGGTTAGGGTTAGGATTAGGGTTAGGGTTAGGATTAGGGTTAGGGTTGGGGTTAGGGTTAGGATTAGGGTTAGGATTAGGGTTAGGGTTAGGATTAGGGTTAGGGTTAGGATTAGGGTTAGGGTTGGGATTAGGGTTGGGGTTAGGGTTAGGATTAGGGTTAGGGTTAGGGTTAGGGTTGGGATTAGGGTTAGGGTTAGGGTTGGGATTAGGGTTAGGATTAGGGTTAGGATTAGGGTTAGGATTAGGGTTGGGGTTAGGGTTAGGATTAGGGTTAGGGTTAGGGTTGGGGTTAGGGTTGGGATTAGGGTTAGGGTTGGGATTAGGGTTAGGGTTAGGATTAGGGTTAGGGTTGGGATAAGGGTTAGGGTTAGGATTAGGGTTAGGGTTGGGGTTAGGGTTAGGGTTGGGATTAGGGTTAGGGTTGGGATTAGGGTTAGGATTAGGGTTAGGATTAGGGTTAGGATTAGGGTTGGGGTTAGGGTTAGGATTAGGGTTAGGGTTAGGGTTAGGATTAGGGTTAGGGTTGGGATTAGGGTTAGGGTTAGGGTTGGGATTAGGGTTAGGGTTAGGATTAGGGTTGGGATTAGGGTTAGGATTAGGGTTCGGATTAGGGTTAGGGTTAGGATTAGGGTTGGGATTAGGGTTAGGGTTAGGGTTCGGATTAGGGTTAGGGTTCGGATTAGGGTTAGGGTTGGGATTAGGCATAGGGTTAGGATTAGGGTTAGGGTTGGGATTAGGGTTAGGGCTAGGATTAGGATTAGGGTTAGGGTTAGGATTAGGGTTAGGGTTAGGGTTGGGATTAGGGTTAGGATTAGGTTTAGGGTTAGAACCAGAACTAAATTTAAGCAAACAGAACCAGAACCAAACTCATTCAAACAGAACCAGAACCAAACCAGAATCAAACCAGAACCGAACAAGAACCGAACAAGAACCGAACCAGAACCGAACCAGAACCGAACCAGAACCGAATCAGAACCGAACCAGAATCGAACCAGAGCCGAAAAAAGAACCGAACCAGAATCGAACCAGAACCGAATCAGAACCGAACCAGAATCGAACCAGAATCGAACCAGAACCGAATCAGAACCGAATCAGAACCGAACCAGAATCGAACCAGAACCGAACAAGAACCGAACCAGAACCGAACCAGAACCGAACCAGAACCGAATCAGAACCGAACCAGAATCGAACCAGAACCGAACCAGAACCGAATCAGAACCGAACCAGAACCGAACAAGAACCGAACCAGAACCAAACCAGAACCAAACCAGAACCGAATCAGAACCGAACCAGAACCGAACCAGAACCAAACCAGAACCGAATCAGAACCGAATCAGAACCGAACCAGAATCGAACCAGAACTGAACTAGAACCGAACTCAAGCAAACAGAACCAGAACCAACTCAAGCAAACAGAACCAGAACCAACTCAAACAAACAGAACCAGAACCAACTCAAACAAACAGAACCAGAACCAACTCAAGCAGACAGAACCAGAACCAAACTCAAGCAAACAGAACCAGAACCAACTCAAGCAAACATTATTAATGTCCTCAGGTTGGCATTGAGAAAAATCCGATGCCTCAGTTTGGATGGTCTGATCCGATTTCTCCTCTCAGTGAGAAGTTTCCCGGTCTTTGAGAAGAACCCTAACCCTAATCCTCTCAGGAGGAACAGATGAAGCCACGATACACAGCCTCCCCTCCATCACCTGTATCCTATATCCTCACATGTGATTGGCCGCATGGCCGCCATGCTGACCAATCAACACAAAGTTCTGCTGTGAGCAGAGCTGGGGCTGAGCACTGAGAGAGCTAAGCAGGGAAAGGAAAAAACTGGGAGCCGGCTCTCTCTCGATGCGAGCCGGCTCTTCTGATTCACTATAAAGTATTGACTCTCAGAGCCGCAGCTTTTGATCATGACACATCACTAATGTGCTTAATCTGTGTTACAATTATGAGGGGGTCCTTGGACAATTTTCTCACCTGTAAGGGGTCCCTGGCTCCAAAAAGTTTGAGAACCCCTGGTTTATAAGAGCTCTTATGCCCAAATTTCCCTCCCCAGGATAAATAAAGTATTTCTGATTCTTACTCTGATTCTGAAATAATACTACAAGTGCTGAATATGGACAGTATTATTCCTCTTTGTGGGGTGATTTAAGACAATACTAAACTCCACCTCAGATGAAACTGTTTTAGACCCATATTTTGGATGGAAATGACAAAGTAAAACACTGGGTACTTTTTATGACACCTGTGCAGGCTTGAGGCTCAAACCAGGTTGTCTGATATTTGCCAAATCTGGTAACAAAGAGAAGATGTTGCATCAGTTAACAGCAATGATTAAAAAAGAACCAAAGGTTTCACATTTTCAGTCCAACACAGCAATAACTGCTCATTTTATCAGCCTGAGCACCAGGGAGAAACTGATTAATGAAAAGAGCTGCTGAAGTGCTTCGTTGATGAATTGAAAATCAGTCTCCAGTCCCTGTTCTCTGCTGACAGACAGCTGGTACACCCTGCTGTCATTACATCGTGCGGCACATTTAGTTTCTGGTTTGTTTTGGTAACAGGTGTCTGTGTTGGCGTGTCATTCATCAGCATCAGAAACCACATCCCTCCCACACCGGTTTAAATCTCTGTTACTTCAAGGAGCGTGAACACAAACGCTGGTATGAATGCCAAACAACACACCACAGGTTATTAATACCAGCAACATGTGTTTGATAGGTCACCGTGCGAGGAGGACTTACCAAATCAAATCTATTTACAGCGTCTCCTCACATCCAGTCCTTTCATTAGCGACTTGACTGTGATGTAACGACGACTTGGACCGGAGAGTTTCTGGCTCCTCCGCGGATCGTCTCATAAATTCTATCATAAATCGTATCACGGATACACAGGAGGCCACGTTAGAGCCCTGCAGCCTGCTGGTGTTACATGCAGCCTCTTCCCACACCTCAGAGCTCTGGAATAACATCTGTATCTGAGATTAAACATTAAACAGACACCACATTGTGTACAGAAGTTAGTGACTGAGTATGCAGCCTGCTCTTTTCAAATGGTATTTTTCAGAGCAGAGGCAATGTGCCAACAGAGTTCCATGTGCATTCCATCCAGGGAATCTAGAGGTGTGTTTGAAGTTAAAAAAGGAAGAGAAAGTGCATAAAGTGCGCCATAGAAATCATACTTCTATTGTTTCTGTTGAAGCTTTTGTGAGGACTATTCAACTGGTTATGAAACAGACTGAAATGAACAATGGTGCCTTTTTATGAGCTACAAAAGCAAACGAAACCATCAGCAAGAAGAGAGACAATTCACCTGGGGGTCGATGGGCGAGAGGGAGGGGGGGCGTTCCCACGCCACACTAGTCTGTTGTTATCAAACAAGGTTGAGCTCATGGACATGTAATGGTGAAGCTGGTTATGCAATAAGGGGCAGAGGTGACTTCCTACTACAACCCATAGCTGGATTCAAGTGTCAGAACTGAACTGGGCAAACAGGCTACTTGGAATGATGTGCAGAAGGACTTGACACTGACACATCTTGTAACTCTGGGGGAATTCAAGTCAATCATAAAAGACAGAGAAACAAGCTCAATTGGATCTGGTGATTGCACTGTGTAATCATGAAACCATGTGAAACTGTGACCGTATTTTATTTGTGTTGTTTTGTGTGCTTGTTGTGTGTTGTAGGTCACTCTTGAAAAAGAGGTTTTAAATCTCATTGAGTCAAAAAAAACAGGTAGAGTCACAGAGTTTGGGGGAGCTGCATAGAGATAGAATCAAAGTGTCCCATATATTCCAGATGAATGAATCTCTGCTGGTCCATACATCACACAACACACACGTCCCCGGGTGATCTGGGCACACTCCTCCGTCACCATGGGGTCCATTTCCACTGTTACGCCGATGATACTCAGGTCTACATCTCCTCCAAACCCACCGCTGCCATTCCTCCCACCTCCCTCATCACCTGCCTTGCAGACATCCAGAGCTGGATGAGCAGGAACTTTCTGAAACTCAATGGGAATAAAACCGAGGCCCTGCTCATCCACCCTCACCAAATCTCAACACACCCCAGCCCCACCCATCATCATCGATGGATTCCCTGTACCCTAATAAATTATTTTATTTGCATTTGGTGTGAACACCCAATTACAGTGAGTAAAATGTGACTTTTCAGACAGTATAGGACGTTATTTATTTACAGAAAACACAACATGCACATGTACATGACTTGATCATTGTGCAATAATGCCATACTATTGTTGTTTCTGTTATTTTTAATTTTTCAGACTTGAAATTGCCTTGTAAAATAGGAGAATGTCTTCAACCCACATGCACTCACCCATGCATCCAATCAAAGACTTAATTGTGTCCTCCAATCATTGATAAGTCTTGCAAGTTTGCCAGAAACAATAAGTCTGAATTGCTTAGGCTACAGTTTGTGCCACTCAATACCAAAGCCCTTTACACATACCCCGCTTTAAAGACATAAACAACACAAATTAAGGAGAGTATAATGAGTTGTGAGAGCATGTCCATTTACACAGCTAATGTCCGGCTGTAAGATGCATGCATCACTCCTTTGCCGACATTCAGAGACATGTTTAGTATGACAAATATGATTTATTTTGAATGTTTCTTTATTGTTTTAATCAGCTTATAATGTGAGAACAGTGACAAGAGCTCCAAGTCATTTAATTTATAGAGGAAGAAGCAGAAGAAGAAGCACTACTGATGAAATGCACTGAAGTAACATAAATCTTGACACGTTTCTAACTAATCAAAGCCTTCTTGTGGTCAAAACATACGTGGCCTATCCGTGTTTGGATGCATCAATATGTGAGAGGGCAGACAGTCACATGACATGCAGAGTGAAGTAGTGCAAAGGTGAAGGTCAGCGAGCCAGCGGAGCGACTGCGGGGCGAGCCGGGGAGTGATTGAGTGAAGGAGTGACTGTGTGAGTGAGTAAGAGGAGGGCTGAACAAGCACGAGCACAAGCAAACACACACACCACACATGGGGTGAATTAATGCTTAAATCACTCAGATTCACTCCACACAAGGAGTTCTTTTTTTTCTCCTCCTGCAGGCTTTCACCAGATTGGCCAGGCAGGTAATGAAATTCCCCGGTTACATGTCAATGATCCGCGCTGCCTTGAATTAAACGCCGCCATAAATCAGAGCGCTCTTGATTCAGTAATGTCCTCCACAAGATGCCTTTAAGGATGAGAAATGTAAAGTGATTCATTTTTAGGAGCCTGCCTCTAAATATAACACAGGCAGAGGCAGAGGCAGAGGTATTCTGAGAGCTAATGTTGGTTTTTGCATCAATACTGTTTAAAATGGAAGCCTCCAACAACACAGAATGAAAAGAGGAAACTGCCCTTTGCTTGATATTCATCCTGATTTGAATATCTACTGAAAACTTACCCCGAATTTCCATTTCTGCATCCTATTTGCATTTCTGAAGCTCTCTCTGAGTGTCATTCACATCTGGTACAGTTAATCTTTTAACAATCAGAGCTAGATTACCGAAGCATGAGATATAGAATCAGTGTTTTTTTTACTGTTTGCTGTGATTCACTGCATCTTTATGGACACACTTAATACTATAGTGCTTCACTGGAGCACACATCACAGGTTTTATTGGCCTGTTTCACTGTAAAATGTGTGTCCTCGGCCCTGCTGTGAAGCTGATCTGCTTGCTGGCTGTCTTCAGTGTGTCTGGCCAGCTGACTGTTTGGCTTTCTGACAGACTGCTTCTCCGTCTATTTAAAGCTTAAAAGAACCCAGAGCCTTTATTAACAGTGAGGAGAAATAACAGAGTAGCAACAAGACAATGAGACCATTTTCAAGCATTTAAAACAAAGTATTAGGAGAATAATTATCTCGCTGCCAAAGTCACTCTGGGAATAGTTTCATTTTTTATCAAGCAGCCATGTTGGGCAGAATTTAAACTACTTCCTGTTGGGGAAAGTATCTGAAAAGCTTGTTGCACAAATCTGAAACTTTACCCTGTTGTTCACTTCAGCTATACTTGTTCATATACAGAATATACATCAGAAATAATTGATAAACACACTTCCACTACTGTAAACTGTGAAGTTTTGCACTCTCTGATCAATATTCTGCATATTTCTATGCACCAACTTTGAACATGAGTGTTTAAACATCCATTTTTACTCAACTCAACTTTATTTATAAAGCACTTTAAGAACAACAGCAGTTGGACACAAAGTGCTGTACAGAAACATAATGGATAAAAACAAACAATAAAATCATAAAATCAATAAGAACAATAAGATAAAATAAAATTGAAAAATAAAAATAAAAATAAAAAGGCTCTAAAACAAGAGCAGGGTCTCATGCTGAGTCGAAAGCCAGGGAATAAAAATGGCTTTTAAGACGACTTTTAAAAGTGGACAGTGAGGGGGTTTGTCTGACGGCTAAAGGAAGATCGTTCCACAGTTTGGGAGCAGCGACAGAAAAAGCCCTATCCCCCCTGAGCTTCCGCTTGGACCTCGGTACCTCCAGGAGCAGCTGATCAGCTGACCTGAGGCACCGAGCAGGGGCGTAGAGATGGATCAGCTCAGAGAGGTAGGGCGGGGCGAGACCATTTAAAGATTTAAAAACAAATAAAATAATCTTAAAATGGACTCTAAAATGCACAGGCAACCAGTGGAGGGAGGCTAAAATGGGCGTTATGTGCTCCCTTTTACGTGCTCCAATTAAAAGGCGAGCGGCTGCATTCTGGACCAACTGGAGACGTGCGAGGGAGGACTGACTGATTCCTAAATAAAGTGCACTACAGTAATTCAGCCGGGATGTGACAAAGGCATGGATTACTGTTAATCAAATTTTATCTAAAGAATGTTCATTTTGTTTCATTTTTCTGTTCTTCCACACCTCTGTATTGTCATCATGATGGACACAAGACCAAGGCACAGTTATACCAGTCATGTACTCATGAATAATCTCTGTTTCCTCATTTGATGACCTTTCCTGATGGGCTTTTGCCTCACCTTCCATCCTGTTTTTATAACGTCACAAAAGTGTCAACTTGTACATAAAATTTGTCTGTAAGTCATTTCGTGTAGAGTCCTGCTAACTGTCTTGTGACATTCTGTAACTTTAGTTTCATGGAAGTACCTGCCTTAGGACTACAGGTGAAATTTAGCTATTGTGCTAATTCAGGCATATTTACATTGAGGCACACTGTTGAACCGTTGATTTATATGCATTGTTCTAATCAAATAAACTCAAATTAAATACAATTTTCCTCTAAATATATTCTTCTCTTGGTATCAAATGGTGTCACAGCTGCCAGTTAATTGTGGTTACATATGCAGAATTATTTTTCCTGAGGTCACTTCCCAAGTTGCATTTGTCACAAGGCGTTTTTAAAGTATAGCACATGGATAGAAAGGTGGCGCTGGTGTGGTCTGGGTTGTAGTTGGCACTCTACATAGTGACAAGATATATGGTGTGCAATGCATTCATCCTGCTGTTTTTTCAAGTTGAATAATGTTTTGTATGTTAGTCAACATCATAACCAAAGAAAAAGCTGCAGAATAACAGATTTGCAATGCCTGAATAAAATCAAACTATTATGCTGAATGTGTAAAGGGAAGGACAACATTTGGTACCTGAAGTATTGACTTGTTTTTGTAGTCTGAGTAGCATTGACCAGCTGAGTTTTTTTCTCAGTAACTTTAGGACATTCAGGGATTTCAGTGAATTGGCACACTTACATGCACAGAACAATGGGAGATATTATCTGTCGACTCCTTTTTGTTTAAGTGGTGACTAAGCTGAGCAGTAACTCTAGGAACTCTGATCAACATGCATGATTTCATCACTCTGCTGACTCACTTGCAGTGAATCCTCCTGACTTTTACCCACTTAATGAACTTTAACGTGCACCTCAGTTCACCCCAGCTTCTTGCAGACATTTCCCTCTGGGACTGTCAGGAAAGAGTCTCTATAAAGTCAGGGTGAAAATTTCGGATGGTTGCATGAACACATGCAGTCCTCCTGCATAAAGTCAGGAAAGTTCATGCATGAGTGTGGGAAAGATGAATTGGATGCATGTAGGCAAAACAATCTGAAAAGTTGGAGTGACATATAACACTTGCTACAAAGCAATCTCAGTCCATTAGCTACCCTATTACAATGACATGGCTTTTTATGCAGATGATGATCTAGTTGTCAGATGTCGACTGAAAACTGTTAGAAACAATTGTAAGAGGCAGACCTGGCCCAGACACCAGTTTTAGTCAGTGGGGTATGTGTTGGCTACAAAAGAGGCTCCCAGTTGTTGGCCGTTAGCCCCTGAGGCTAAACTGTCATCACACAGCACCTAATGTGATTCTGGGATTAGCAATACCATGAAGACACCCTATGAATTCTACTTTTATAGCTATTGAACAGGATTTATGTAAGTGGGTCATCCTATTTGATTCATGAGTTGGCACAGAGGTAGCATAGGTAACACACTGAGCAGCAATGTGCCAACAAGGGTGAGAAAGAAGAAGGCTGCAGGCAAAAAAAAAAGGGATGTAGACCTTTTTATATATTTTATCCTATCGCTTTAAAAATCCAGCTTTGCATCCTTTTGTCAGTGATACAAAAACAAAATCAGTGAGTTTTTGAGGGTAAAATAAAAACAGAAACATTGATGTGAAAAAAAAAATCTCCACTGTGCACCTTCAGCTCGTAACAGCTGTGTGTCTGGATTTGCATGTACTAAAATGTTCCTCTGCCCTGGATGGTTATATTTGGAACACCCAGCTTACATGACTGGGTCCCAATCAGCTGACTGACTGACTGATCAGGAGATGAGTCAACGTATAATTGGAGGAAACATCCATTTTCTCCTGACACAATTTTGCTGCCACCTTTTCCGTGATATCCAGTGAAAGCTAAACTCTTGTGAATATTTAAGGTTGGTGTAAAGGTTTTCTGTTGGTGGTTCAGAGCCCACACCCCTTCCAGGTGCAGCACCCCCACCACAGGTGCTACATTTGCATCATTGCAGGACTTGTTTCATCCGTTGCGTGTCCGCAGTTCTTTGTAAACTTATTCACAGGACATAACACAATCCATTAACCACAGCGCCATGACATTTACTCCGAGCATGCTGCTCTTTAGAGGATGAACTCCTTCTATTTTGGACATTCTGCTAGCTCCTCTCTGGTGACCCGCTTTGGGGGGAAAAAATCAAGACACAGTGTCTCATAATCTCATACACAGACTGCTCGGCATTGGCTGAGTTCATCTGTGATCCCAGACGGATAAACCCTCTCTGATCATAGGGAGGTCCAGTGCAGCTGCCCTGCTGCAGCTGTTTAACAAAACAGACTAGTTTGTCCTCAGATATTATGTGTCCAAATATTTAATCACAACAGAAGTTATAATCCGGAACTCTTCCCTGAAATACAATTTAGGTATTTTGAATAAAGACTGGATTGAGCATCTATTGAAGAGTCAGGATTTCTAATACCAGTCTCTTACTTGCAGAGTGCATGAGGGGAGGCAGACTAAAGCATCATAACTTCAACCTTTGACCTTTCTTTGTTTGGAAATTGCATGTTCAAATACTACAAATTCGATTAAATCAATGTCTATCTCTGCAACAGCTTACAATGCATATTTATGTTGATTGTTAGGCTGCCCATTCGAGTGGTTTGAGTCGTCAGGAAAGGAGAGGAAGTTTGATAATATGGTTAAAATACTGAGTCTCGGGGGGCCTGTGGCCTAGTGGTCTGAGCGTGCCCCAAATACAGAGGCTATAGTCCTCATCGCAGACTTTAGTGGTCCAACTCCCGGCCTCAACCATTTCCTGCATGTCTCCCCCCGCTCTCTACTTCCCACATTTCCTGTCTCTCTTCAGCTGCAAAAATATATAGCTGTTAATTATTGAGTCTCTTTGGGATGACAGAAGATTAATGAAAGGTAAAGATTTCTGTCCCATGCATGATGTCCCATGCTTCTATAATCGTCACATTCATGATTGAACTGAGTAAACCATCAAAGCACAAACCATGATTCTTTTTCTAAACCAAACTAAGTAGTTTAGGTGCTGAAACCAAGCTGTGTACACGCTGTTCCAAGAACAGACATGTGTAGGCCCAAGAATGTGTCGTCAGGAGGCGCTAATTTGGGAAACCCTTCAGTGGGTTATATGCATCGACAGTGTAAATCATGCAAAGTCTCTGTGACGCGGTGATTGGTTTCTGAAGCAACTTGTCAAAGCCTAACGATGGCAGTCACCATGTCATGTTGTAGATGCTGACTCAAGCAGACTTTCAAACTGAGACTTGGGGAAAAGGCAGACTCTCAGCTTCAGACTGATCAGTCATGCCCCTGATAATGCAAACTTAAGTATAACTTGTGCAACTCTTACCCTTTATGTTATCTGAATGGATGTGTTGTATAACAAAAATCACCACCTGAGCAGTGTGTATGAATGAACAAATGAGCTGCTTACCCAAACCCGCTTTTTTAAACTGGCTGTGCATGTGTACTTCTGCTGCAAAGACAGGCATTTCTATATGAGACCTAATTGAGATACCATACGGCAACCTCCCGTCTAAAAATATGAGTCCAATCCGGAAGTGCTACAAACTGCAGTTCATAAAGGATCCACTTGAGGCTGGCTCCAGAAACACCAGAAACCACATACACACCAATTCAAAAAACTTTACAGCAGAAATAAACATGTTTACAGTCTGGTACAAAAGATGAGTGTAGTCTGGATAGCTCATTTGTTGAGCTTATTTCTTGATCACACTGTATCAATGCCACCAATGAGAGGCACAGCTGACTTGATTGACAGGCGGGTACACTGTAGCTGTTGGCTAGGAGGCTCAAAGCCCACCTCTTTACATCACAATCGCTCCACAGCAGCAATATGGCTCCCACCAATGATTGGCCTCAAAATAGCGCTTCAGGAACAGATGGGTGACGTCAGTACTACGTCCATTATCTATACAGTCTATGGGAGATACCTTTGCTTTTGCAGGCAGCCTCAAGTGGACACTCAAGGAACTGCAGCTTTTTGCAATCCTCAATATTAAACGCCAAAAGTTGCTGCTTGGTTTTATGTCACAAAAACAATCAACTTGTTTCGAATGGGCTGGACTTTTCAGTTATAGGTTTAGGAATCAGAATGAAACATTTAATCAAGAGAACAAGTAGAGGGTTTCAACACAAATCTGTACAAGCACATTAAACCAGTGTTTCTCAACTGGTGGGTCGTGACCCAAAAGTTGGTCGCAGGCCTTTGGCTGGGGGAAAGAAGTGTAAATAAAAATTGTGACACCATGCTTTTTACACTGTAGAAGAAGACAATCAAAGTCTTTTTTTTTTCTTATGGGAAATAAGCATGGCTAAACGCAAATAATACAGCAACTTCATTTTATATGAACTTCATTATATTGATAAAAAAGGATGACAAAAACCTCAGTGTGTTGTGTGCACCGAGGTGTTGGCAAGTGAAAGTATGAAGCCGTCAAAATGAAAGCGGCATTTGGAAACAAAACACTCTTCTCTCATTTAGAAGCATAATTTCTGTTCTAACATGTTATGTTCTGCCAAAACTACATCTTTTTGAATCTCTTTGAAACTAATTCTCACTAGTTAGACTTATTTGTTTCATGTTTGTGCATAATATTCTTGAAACCTTGTGTCCCTAATGTGCACTTTTTGATTTACATTAAAATGCAGTTAAAAGAGTGTAAAGGACATATTTCTTCTTCTAGCATTGCCATCGTTTTGGGTTTACCAGTACACTTGTTTATTTTGTGTGTTGGCATAATCTGATATTCTGTGTCTCAGGTTCAACCTGAACCATCTTTATATTAAATCAATTTGATAAATTGAAAAACGTTCCTTGATTTGTGTAGCAGCTTATCGTTAAAGCTGGGGTTGGTAATCTCGGAAAACCAGCATGAATTTGAATGTAGCATTTCCTCATGACTCCGTCTAACCCCTCCCCTCCTCCCTCGGAGCTCCTCCAAAACGACGCCCCCCCCCGCTCACATGCACGAGCGCCGCTGACTTGCGACCATATGATGGTGACTGATTCAAAACCGGTCCTCACCAAAACATTATCATAGTGAAAGTTAAAAACACAAACAAACATGGCTGCTGTTAGTACTCACAACTATCATGCTAGCATTATCCAGTTGTACTGGTGACACGATATCAGGGGAAAAGTTATAACACATATATAATACTGTAACAGCTCTACTGTTTGTTAAACCTGTTCAGTGTAGATGCTCTTAATTCCTACAGTGTTGACAGTCAGTGAAGGCATCAGGAGAGGTGTAGAGAGTGTGAGCGGGAGAGAGGAGAGACAAGAGGAGAAGTTCTTCATTCATTCAAACATTGATTGTTGCTTTGTTGGTTGGCGTGGTAACGGCCGACAGTGACCGGTTATTAAAACTCAACGTGTTCACGAATCGGCTCGTCATCCCTACAGCGTCCGGACAGACGCTACAACATCTACATTTCTGTAGGACTTACTGAATGTCATTCATTCTTCTGCTTGTCAGAGCCCACGTGGTGAGATCTTTTTAGACTCTGATCCGGACTACAGTCCTGAGGAAAGCACCTCATCGGGTCAGAGGGGACAGGCCCGAGGTCGAGTGAGAGGAGCAGTGAGTAGAGTCAGGGGAAGCAGAGGCAGGAGACGGGGACTCGGAGGAGTACACGCCGGGGAAATGTACGCGCAGGAGGCGGGCACAACAGCTGGACGGGATTTGATTGGTTTAAAATTTGGGGACCCAAAAAACGGTGATTGGTTGGTGTTTTCCCAGGTTTACTCCGGCTGTAGATAGCAGCTTTTTTTCACTCTTTTTTAAGAACACATCATGTATTGATTACCATCAGGACATAAAGATCATTTTAACCAGTATGACAAAAAGTGGATCTAAATCTGATTACCAACCCCAGCTTTAAGGGGTGATGGTGGGTCCCAAAGCCAGACCAGTTGAGAACCACTGCATTAAACCATTGTATATTAATGAATCTTATGCAGACGGCAAAACTTTCTATTGTAGAGTATTTTAAAAACTATCCAAATCTGGAAACATTTTAAATTTCTCCTTTTGCTTCAGGTGTGTGCAGGTGCAAACACTGCAATGTCCCATTACCCCTGAAGCCATCTGAGGTCAACTTAACCATAGCATGTTGGCAGAGTTAAGACATTAACCGTGTTTATACAGAGCACCGTTCTCTTCTAATCAAAGCGAGGAGGTAAGCTGAGGACGTAACCTGGCGTATCGCTGGAATGTCCACTTACGTGAAATATTGCACACTTTGAACACCTGACACATACCAGCTCCGCTTGGCAACGCTCTGACCTCAGATTGCAGTCTCGTTTTCAGATGGGTGACCCCACCCCGAGGACCGAGCATTATTGAAATGTCAGCTCAGATGGTCTGGATGCTGCTAAGACACACATCATCTCAGCTTACACTGCTGAGACCTGGATTGTTTTTTAGTGTTTGTGGAGGTCTGCTGCAGCGCGGTGTGATATACTGAAGCACTAACGCTGCCTGGGTTCCTGCAGCGTATAGGTTGTTTGTCATCCTCCGTGGAGTTTTCTTTTGGGTTGAGACATTTGTTTTGTAAGCCCCCGCAGCATTTCTGCGTCTCTCCGGCACATTTTGTTTTTCTTCCCTTTCCCTTTTAGTTTTTATTGTTTCTACACAGAGGTAACTAAATATAAAGAGAGCTCTGAGTTGTTTGTGGTCTTTGCATGAATCCCTAAGGAGTTAGTTTAAAAGACAACTTTGTTTAGAGCGTATATTAAAAAAAATGAACTCCTCGTCTTGTTGTTTAAGACTCAAACACCTTTCTATATTGTGCTGATCCAAAACCCTCCTCTGGGGGAGTTCCTTTTACTCATCAATACACTTGTTTCACCTCTGACCTTTACCTTGCAATCCACTTTCCTGTTGAACTAATGATTTAAAGTGAAGGTTATTCCTCCTTTGACCTTGCCTGCTGGCAGTCTCTCTGCACCAGAGGGCTGGCTGAAGGCCTGAAATGTAAATATCAAATGTAGTAACATTAGAAGAGGACATCAGAGGGACGCACTTTGGCACACTTTGTTGGCATTTCAGTAATGCTGGCTTCTTCTTCTGAGGCCTCCACCGTCCAAGCAACATTCAAACATAGCAGCTTGATAGATTATGGTGACTGAGCTATTCTTTATATACATGTTTATGGCACATGCATCATGTAACTACTTCAGTTTCAGACACAGTTTAGCTCCAACAGAAGCATGTTAAAGGCAAGGCAGGGCAACTTTATTTGTATAACGCATTTCATACACGAGGGCAACTCAATGTGCTTTACATTAAAACATTAAAAGCATTGGAGACATTCAGAAAGGCATAAAAGATCATAATTAAAATGACAAATATAATAAAACAGAAAAGGATAATTAGAAATATGTGAAAAATAAAATTAAAATTTGCATTTAAAGTGAGTTAAAATAATCTAAGATAGGAAGGCAGTGGCAAATAAAAAAGTCTTAGTCTTTGATTTAAAAGAGGTGAGAGTTGGAGCAGACCTACAGCTTTCAGGGAGTGTGTTCCAGATATGTGGTGCATAATGACTAGACGCTGCTTCACCATGTTTCCTTCTGACTCTAGGGACTGAAAGCAGACCAGTACCTGATGGCCTCAGAGGTCGAGGTGGTTCATAAAGTAGCAGCAGATAAGTAATGTATTTTGGGCCTAAACCATTCAGTGCTTTATAAACCATCAGCATGATTTTAAAGTCTATTCTCTCACAGACAGGAAGCCAGTGTAGGGACCTAAGAACTGGAGTGATGTGGTCTACTTTGTTGGTCCTTGTTAGGACTCGAGCAGCAGCATTCTGTACGAGCTGCAGCCGTCTCATGGACTTTTTAGGGAGTCCTGTAAAGACCCCTTTACAGTAGTCTAGTCTGCTAAAGATAAATGCATGGACAAGTTTTTCTGCATCCTGCTGAGACAGAAGTCCTTTAATCCTTGATATATTCTATATATAAAGGCAAGAATAAAGCAGCTACTCAACTTGACACAGAAGAGAGGAGTTGGTGTTGAGACGACATTTAAGAGAGGACTATTAACTGTACTTACATGCAGATATCTGTTTACAGAAATTAATTAAAACTTAATCATCGTTGGATGACCGGCGGGGGTTGTGGTTTCGCTTTCAGCCCCTGAGCTGACCACATGCACTGTTTTTCCTGTGGACAGCCAAACCCACAACTCAGACTACAAATGGAAATCCAAACACTTCCCTGACTAACACCCAGAACCAGGATACAGATACTACATTTGTATGCAGGATCTTTATAGATATTACATCTTTTTAAATGTGGGAGCTTGCACAAGAGGACAGGCTGTCATGTTTCGAAGACATTACATGTGTGAGACCAGAGAGCGCTGAGCCGCTCACTCAAAGAGAAGAAGGATGATGAAGTTAGCAGCAACCAGGAGTGCAAGTAGATTTGTAAGACAAGGACTTTTGGGAGTTCATTGCCCATCGAGCAAAGGAGATAATTAACCTCTTGATGAAACTGTTTCCATACGGTTGAACATTTCTGCAGAATAGCAGAAATCTCTCTCTGTGATTTAGAATAGCACACAACACCAGACTTTTCTCCTGATGTTTTGGTCCTAAATTTCTCTTGAATATCAGGGCATGGACTCACATTAGTCTCACATTACATCTTCATGTCATAATCATACAATTGAATCAAGCCTCAAACGCAGAGTGCATACCCAGTGGCTGTTTTGCAATGGAGCATAACAGCTCAGACGTGGGTTTTATTCCCTTCACTGCATGTTAATATCTGAGACAGAGAACAAGGTGTGGGTTTAACTTGTTTTAAGCTTGACTGTACATGTGGTTTTTATTCAACAGTCTTTAATAATCTCCGCTGCCTTGATTGCAACAGTGTGACAAGCAGACACAAGCAGAGATCCACGGTGATGCTTCTGCTCAGCTCCAATCTGCACAGATGAAATGTTCAAACCAAGCCAGAAACCTTGGTGTAGTCATAGACTCAGACCTTAATTTCAGCAGCCACATTAAGACAATTACAAAGTCAGCCTATTATCACCTTAAGAATATATCAAGGGTTAAAGGACTTATGTCTCAGCAGGATGCAGAAAAACTGGTCCATGCATTAATCTTTAGCAGACTAGACTACTGCAACGGGGTCTTTACAGGACTCCCTAAAAAGTCCATCAGACGGCTGCAGCTCATACAGAATGCTGCTGCTCGAGTCCTAACAAGGACCAAAAAAGTAGACCACATTACTCCAGTTCTTAGATCCCTACACTGGCTTCCTGTCTGTCAGAGAATAGACTTTAAAATCCTGCTGATGGTTTATAAAGCACTGAATGGTTTAGGCTGATCTGCTACTACTTTATGAACCACCTCGACCTCTGAGGTCATCAGGTACTGGTCTGCTTTCAGTTCCTAGAGTCAGAACGAAACATGGTGAAGCAGCGTTTAGTCATTATGCACCACATATCTGGAACACACTCCCTGAAAGCTGCAGGTCTGCTCCAACTCTCACCTCTTTTAAATCAAAGACTAAGACTTTTTTATTTGCCACTGCCTTCCTATCTTAGATTATTTTAACCCACTTTAAATTAAAATTTTAATGTAATTTTTAATATATTTCTAATTTTCCTTTTCTTTTCTGTTTTATCATATTTGTCATTTTAATTATGTTATTTTATGCCTGTCTGAATGTCTCCAATGCTTTTAATGTTTCAATGTAAAGGACATTGAGTTGCCCTCGTGTATGAAATGCGCTATACAAATAAAGCTGCCTTGCCTTGCCTTGCCTTCTGAGTCGAGGCTGCAGATACCTGAGAACTGAGAATCCTCGATATCTGTCATCTCATCAAGAGGAAGAGGAAGTGTGTTTCATGAAATGACACAAACAGATATATTTAAATCCACACAAACATTTCCTTTTTTCATTTTTGTATTCTTACACTTCTGCCATCTTACTCAGAAATATGCAAAATAATAATAATACATTTTATTTAAAGGCGCCTTTCTCAGCACTCAAGGACACCACACAGATATATATATATATATATATATATATATACATACAGGAATTTACGCATTAAAGGGAACAAAATCAAACTCAAAATGGAAACAATATAAACTGACAAAGTGGTAAGAAAATAGAAACAATAAAAAGTGACAGTGCAATTGGCGTCAGACGGTGTAGGCGGTTTTAAACAGATGTGTTTTGCGTTGTGATTTGCAAAACAACTGCATTGCATTCATGCAGGCAGACAGGAGCAGCTCCTGCATTAATCTGCATTGTACATAGCTGTACTCTGGTTTGTTTAAATGAATATCTGGGTCAGAAAAGATACTTTAAAATGCATTTTTGGTTGCCATTGTCACAGTTTGGAGCATAGTTTTGGACTTAAAGCCTGTGCTTCTTCAAATGATATCACTATTACCAAAATACCAACATGTTTTCTATCTGTGCTAAGTTGCATTCAGATACAAAGGCAGTTAGAACCACCTCCACTCCTTATTCACACCATTATCTGAATTGATAGAGACTGTTTGCATTCCCAACCTCAAACTTTTACTCACTCCACCGCCTTATTTTCAAAGTTTGGACCCTAATCTCCATCTGTAATGACAACTTCTCCTG